>NC_057392.1:19959737-20224737 GCF_019320065.1 Cervus canadensis
TAAGCACTGCTGCTGCTACTGCCAAGACTTATTTCGATATATACCAATGTGTCCTTTCCTTCCTGCTCTCTATTTCCCAGCTCTGCAGGGCACCCTGACAGATCAGAGCTCACAGTCCCCATCCGTTGGCCTGTCCTCCTGCCCGCCCAGCCCCTAGAGCCCCGCAGACACAGAGAGGATGACGACGGAACTGCTTTCATGCTTCTTTCTGGAAACTCCGTGTGGCACTGATTTTAAGGACCAACATCTGAATGTACAAAACCTGATGACACTGAGGAATCCGTGCAACTCTTGAAGACTTTGGGGCACCTTTCCTTCCATGGACACTTCACTCCCCCAAAGCAGAGAAGGATGACCAGGTAGACCAGGTAGCTAGGGAGACACTTTAATGTATCCCCAAGAACTCCCAGTGAAACAGGAAAAATACACATGCCGTTCTTCATCTGTAAATTAAAGAGCCCAAGTCAGACACTCACTGTGTTCCTTCCAACTAAAAGCCTGTCTCTCAAGAGCACAGTCTATGTGGCAGGATTGGAGGACATGATTCCTAAAAGTGGTCCCTTATTTAGATGATTCCTGAAAGTGGTCTGGCCATTCACCCAGAATCTGACTCGGCCTCTTAGAAACATGGATTTCCCCCAGTAAAATAGCCTCGGTTTCCTTTTAGAAAACAGGCCACTTTTAAGTGGTTAAAATGTTCTTGGAAACATTTTCACATGATTGCACTGGATGATCTATGTTAGCATTAAAGCTAAAAATACACCCACTGTCTTTTTCTCTACTTGCAATTTTGACATCCTTTATATCAACACACTCAAGGGGGTGGCATCTGATGGTTAGATCTTCTATTTGGATTAAACACTTTAGAAGTTTTTTTTTTTGTTTTAAGTTTTGAGACACCCTTAGAATGAACAAAATGTCCAAGTGCTGTTAGAAATTGATCACCACTCAGGACGAACCCCCTGATTAGAGAGGCAGGCCGTCTGATGGACAGAGCCCAGCCCTGTCCTGAGCTGAACATGTACCTGGACTGAGTGGTTTGTCTCTGTCGCCTTAAAAGAGCTACATTGTAGAAGACAGGTGTCTTCAAATTCACCAAGGACTGCCATTCGCCCTGCAAAGTGTAACATTTTGTCTGAAGATTTAAGCTATTTACCCGTCTGAGGAGCGTGAAATGGTATTTCATTGTTTTACTTTCTAGGTCAGTGTTTCCTGACAAATTTGAGCATCTTTTCATGTGTTTGTTTATTAGACGCTTGAGTTTCTCCTGTGAATTTCTTGCTTGTCAACTTTGCATACTTTAAATGTTATGTTGTTCGGATTTTTTTGCTATTAGTTTGTAGGATTTCTTTACCTAGTCCATATACTCCTTGTGGTTGAGTTGCACATATATAGGGGCTTCCCAGGTGGCGCCACGGTAAAGGATTCTCCTGCCAATGCAGGAGATGCAAGATACTTGGGTTTAATATATTTTCCTAGTCTTTATTATCAAGCTCGTTGTTGTTGCTGTTATTTAGTTGATAAAGTCGTGTCCGACTCTTTTCCACCCCATGGACTGCAGCACACCTGGCTTCCCTGTCCTTCACTGTCTCCCAGAGTTTGCTCAGACTCATGTCTGTTGAGTCCATGATGCCATCCAACCATCTCATCCTCTGTCGTCCCCTTCTCCTCCTGCCCTCAATCCATCCCAGCATCAGGGTCTTTTCCAATGAGTCCGTTCTTCACATCAGGTGGCCAAAGTATTGGAGTCTCAGCTTCAGCATCAGTCCTTCCAATGAATATTCAGGACTGAACTCCTTTAGGATGGACCGGTTGGATCTCCTTGCAGTCCAAGGGACTCTCAAGGGTCTTCTCCAAAACCACAGTTCAAAAGCATCAAGCTTGTATTGGCAGCTTAAAATGAACTGTAATAGCACTCCCTCTTTTCCTGTTGTTTGAAACAATTTGTGTAAAATGAAGATGACCTACTTCTTGAATATTTGATAAAATTCACCTGAAAATCTGCCTGGGATACCTGGGAAGGTGGGAAACTTTTAACTACTGACTTTATGTAAGAGGTCATAGGTTTACTCAGGCTTTTGTTTTCCTCTCGATTCAATTTTGGTGATTTTTACTTTTCTGAAGATTATCCATTTCATTGCTGTTTTCAGATTCATTGGATAAAGTTATTCATAGTATCTTTTAAATGTGTTTTTAGCTTTCACTTCTGTTAAACTCCACCTTTCATTCTTCTGAGTCATTGTTTGTTCTCCCCCTCCTCCTACTCCTCGCTCCCGCCCCTGCCTCTTCTTCTCTATCTCTCTGGCAGTAGGTTTGTTTTCTTAGCTTTTTTTTTTTTTTTTTAACAAAGAACTCACTTCTAAGTTTACTGATTTGTTGTTGTTTCTAGAGATATTTGACTATTACTGTCATAGGGAAGAACAGATCTGACTCCATATTAGATCTGTTTCTTATACTTTAACCTTTATTCTATTGCTTTTGCTATAAGTAAAGAATGTTGCCTGTAGCCTGAAATGTACAGGGTGGTCCCTACTCAAGGCTCTGACCTTAATTAAAAGTATAACGTTTTCCATTCACAGAAAGATGAAAAGTTTCAGGACAGGGAATAACATTTGTCTTAGAGGTTTATTGGAATATTGTGACCAGACCTCGGGAGACCCCTGCAAGATGGAAGAATTCAGACACCAAGAAGCTTGCAACAACCAACCATACTCCCTCCCCTCTGAGTGGGAAAGATGTCTGAATTCTGACTTGAGTAAGATGGCTCTTTGGGACACTAGTCCACTACCTTCTCAGTCGGCCAGCTTTCTGAATAAAGTTATTTCTTGCCTCCAACAACTCATCTCTCAATTTATTTGCC
The DNA here is from genome assembly GCF_019320065.1 of Cervus canadensis. Taxonomy (NCBI): domain Eukaryota; kingdom Metazoa; phylum Chordata; class Mammalia; order Artiodactyla; family Cervidae; genus Cervus; species Cervus canadensis. The sequence goes on from NC_057392.1 coordinate 19,962,598, forward strand.
TGCTGTGCAGTGAGCAGTACTAGCTTGGACTCAGTAACATTATGAAATTTTGTGTTCTTGCGTTAATCATCCATTCCAGTGGGACCAGCGTCTCACAATTTCTATTGCAATTTCCTAACTCGAGTCATTTATGAGAACACTGAAATTTCCTAAACATTTTGAAGAGTTTATGTTGTTGATTTGTAATTTAATTGCCCTGAGGTCTGAGAATGTGCTCTGGATGATGGCAATTTAAAAAGAATGTTGAAACTTAAAAAAAAAAACCTCACTCATTAATTAACCTTTTTCCACAAGGACTTGAAGGAATACAGGTTTTCTGCTGGCCACTGCTGTGGGTAACTGGGGCTTGGCCTGGCTGGGACCTATTGAGATGGGTGTACAATTCGCCTAGACATTTCTGTACAAGAAATGAAAGACTGGGACTCCTGCTTCCTATAGGTGGGGATGGGGCAGTCATCCTATGTGGTGGTAACCTCCTGTACTTCTGGGCTGCTCTGGAGTGAGCGCTGAGTGGGGTCCTGATCAGAGACCTGAGAGATGTGGGGTGAAGTGAGAGCCATCAGCTGGAAGCTGAGACCACAGCAGGCAACAGGCAGAGGCCGGGCTGAATTGAGCTGCACATGGCATCTGGTACAATTTGTCTTCTGATTTATTAATGTCTGCTCTGCGTTAATTAGTTCCTTCCTTCTGTTCTCCTTGTGTTTATTTGCTTGTTGTTTTTCTAACCTCTTGTGTTGGAAACATGTTATTACCATTTTAGTCTCTGCTTTTTTTTTCTAACATAAGCTTTGAGGGTTTAAAAAAATTATTTTTAATTGAGATAGAGTTAATACGGTCTTCTCTGGTGACTCAGACGGTAAAGGATCCACTTGGAATGGAGGAAACCTGGGTTTGATCTCTGGGTTGGGAAGATTCCCCTGGAGAAGGGAATGGCTACTCACTCCAGTATTCTTGCCTAGAGAATTACGATATTACCTAAGTTTCAGGTATACGACATAGTGATTCACAATTAGTTATTGTAAAATACTGATTCTATTCCCTGTGCTGTACAACATATCCTTGTAGCTTATTTATTTTATATGTTGTAGTTTGTACCTCTTAATCCCCTTCCCCTATCTTGTTCCTCTCCTCTTCCTTCTCCCAGCTGGTAACTGCTACCAGCCTGGGAGTCTGTTTCTTTTTTGTTATGTTCACTAGTTTGTTTTATATTTTTATATTTCACATGTAAGTGATATCATATAGTATTTGTCTTTCTCTCTCTGACATTTCGCTAAGCGTGATAACTTGCAAGTCCATTCATGTTGTTGGAAATGGCAAAATTTCGTTCTTTTTATGGCTAATATTCCATTGTATATATACGGATGGATATAGGTAGGTAGATATATCGCCTCTTCCTTATCCATCCGTCTGTTGATGGAAGAATTTAAATATTTATCTAAAAAATATTTTAGTTGCATCCCTCTAGATTTAAGATGTAATGGTTTTAAAAAAGTATTTTCTAATTTCAATTTGGGCTTTCCCAGGTGGCGCTAGTGGTAAAGAACACATCTGTCTATGCAGGAGACATAAGAGACTCCAGTTTGATCCCTGGGTGGGGAAGATCCCCTGCAGAAGGAAACGGCAACCCGCTCCAGTATTCTTATTTGGAGCATCCCACAGACAGAGGAGCCTGGTGGGCTACATAGCCCACGGGGTCGCAAAGGGTCAGACATGACTGAAGCAACTGAGCGCACAGCACAATTCCAATTTAGTTTTTTTAAATCATTAGTTAGAAGTTTATTTATTAATTCCCTGTCCCCAGGTTATTTTTTATAATGTTATATATTTGTCTATGCCGGGGCTATTCTTCATTTTGGTGGGCAGGCTTCTCATTGCGGTGGCTTCCCTTGCTGTGGGAACTGCTCAGTGGTTGTGGCACATGGGCTCAATTGCTCTGTGGCCTGTGGAATCTTCCCAGATCAGGGATCGAACCCATGTCCCCGGCATTGACAGGTGGATTCTCACCCATGGGCCACAGGGAAGTCCCCCCAAGTTATTTTCTGTGGTTCATCTCTTACTTAGGTACAAAGAAGGTGATGCTAATGCAGCTAAGCTTGAAAATTTTTGAGACTTGCTCTGTGCCCCAGATTGCAGGTGAATTTTTTAGATGTTCTGTATGTGCCTGAAAAATGCCTGTTCTCGCTGGTGACCGGTCTGTTAGTGCCCTCAGGGAAGTTTTGCCCAACTTCCAGCTACCAGTATCTTCATCTCTGCATCTGAAGGCTTATCCAGGCTTGTCTGCAGAAGGCAGAGCAGGAAGAGATGCAGGGCAAGTTGATGGCCCAGGGGAGCCATCAGACAGTGGGGCTGAGAGCTGGGGACTAGCTAGCTGCTGACCCTGACTGTCCAGTTGTCCTGTGAGTGCAACCTTAGGCTGGGGGCCCACACTCTCGATTTGCTGTTATGATTTCTCCTTACGTTTTGTCTGATATTGATATATAGCTCTTGGTTAATATTTCCCGATTATTTTTCTCTCTCTGTCTTTTTCTCTTTACCTTGTAATAAAAATTTCTAAGCATAGAAGTGGAGAGAGCAGTATGACAAAGACTATACCCTTGATCAAGCTTCAAGAACCATCAACAAATCTGTTTTTATTTTCTGTTCCTTTTAGATAATTAGGTTAACTCTTGGTTTTTCTATTCTAATAGAGTTTTTTTTTAAAGAGCCAGCCTATTTATTTATTTATTCATTCAACTAATTATCTATTTATAATATAACAGCAATTTCTCCCTTTATGTACATTACTTTGTTCTTTTCTGTCAGGTATAATAGTGTTTTAACTTTTTTTTGAATAATTCTATCTTTCCTTTCCTACAGTTTTGAGTGGCTCTTCTGTATACATAATTTTGTCATAAAACTTTTTCTTTTAAAAAAAGTAATTTTTAAAATTTGTGTCTGCCAGAATATCTGATAAAATTAAATTTATTTGGAGTAAATTCATGTTTCAGTGTTTCATTTGACCTTTAAATTTAGGGTTGCAGGTTCACTGGGGGTGAGAATTTTGTTTGTGTCTATCTGTCCCCCTGGGCTTCCGTCTCACTCACCACTGGTTCTGTGGCTGACTTGCACCCTCACACCCTCCCCACCCAGGCCAGCCTTCTGTCCTTCTCTGTGGTTGGGGGTCCCTGTATGGCATTGGTGATGCCCATAACTTCCCTGCTGTCCTCATCCTAGAGGACATCACCCCCAGAGCTGTCTGCAGCAGCTGTTTCTCAGCTGCTTGTCACCAGCAAGGCCGGGCTGCCCCTCCTTGGCTTTAAGTGGAGGCTGGCTCACTCTTGACCTTGACACCTGCTTCCAATACCAGATCCCGGTGAGGCTGTGGCTCTGCGCTTCCATGTCCTACCGGGGCCTCAAGAATTTCGAATCTGCCTTTGGCCACAGTTTCTCTGTTCAGATCTTACACTTGGGCAGCATGAGTTTCCTGCACCTTCTTGGCTGGATATGCCTTCTCCCTTTAAGGGGAAGAGGTAGGAAAAAAGATGGGCTTGCCCAGGACCACATGTGGGTGAGCTGAGGTTCAGGAGCAGAGGCTGGCTCTTCCATCTCTCAGAGATCGCTTCACTGGACCACGTGACTCTGAGGCACTAACAACAGCCTTTAAAATAGTCAGAGAAAATGGACAACTGCCAAAACTTACTTAAACTATTATGAAACTGTTTAGTAAACAAACTAACCAAGGCCAGTCGTTTTTGTTGATGGAAAAGGTAAACGTGTGGTGTGTGGAAAAGCAGCCGGGAGCTTCCTGAGTTCACCTATCAGGGTCCTCCTGGAAAACTGGGCCTGAGATTTTTGTTTTTTTAAACCTTAGTGGTTAGAAGGTGGGAAGATAGTTTTCTAAAACCATAAGCACTTTCTGTGTGCCGAAGTGAAGAATTCCTTGCGCAGCCAACCACATTGTTTAGGCGAGCCTCCCCTGCATGAGTGATGTGCCTCGGGCTGGTACAGGAGGAAAGGAATACGGAGGCGGCCGATCACACGGCTGGGGACCCCGCGCAGGCTGCGCCAGTGTGGGCTTCCTCCAGCCCACGAGAGCCAATGGCAAATCCAGTCATTCTTCAAAATAAGGGATTTTAAAACCAAAGGTAATAAACACTTAAACCACACCACTTCCTGATCATTTTTTAACACATTTTACTCTTACTTGTGTTCTTGAAGTTATTGACGTCCGTGGTACCAGTATGATGGGAATACTCTGTGATGGTCTCTTCCTAACGCTGTGGTCAGTGAAGTTGCGTTGGAACTTGAAACTGATCAATGGTGGGAGCATTTGCACTTGGAAACTGGGAAACTCTATAAGTCAGAGATATTCCCTCCCCACCCCCAACCCTACCCCCCAACAGCTAGCTGATAGCCATTCTCAACACACTGCTTCTTAAAGCTGTAGCTTTTTAGTTTTGCAGTTGATGAACCTCACTCACCCCTCACATCTGTGTCATGTGGTTAAAATAGGAGATTAGCAATGTAGGTAACCGTTATCTTATTGGAAAGTGAGTGTTTCACAGTCTTAGTTGAGCAAGTGGAAAAGATAGTCCTGCCAAATCAAAGAAAACCCTGTTTCAAATATAAGAGGCAAAATTGGAAAAATACATGTCAAAGAAAAACTGTCAATTTCTTAGAAACAAACTAAGGTAAGGAAAAACCATGGCTCACAGAGAATGCAATATTTTTGTCCATTCTCTGAATCAAGCTAAGATGTAAGTGACATTTAGATCAGCTGAGAAAGAACAAAGAAAAAAAAAGTAACTAGGGTTGTCTTTATTAACAGAAAAAAAAAAAAAAAGTCAGACATTCCATGTTCATACATAAAGAAGTGGCTGAATAATTTATGGCATTTACAATTCAATGATGTGGTCAATAAAACAATTGGCAAGATATCTTTATTTTGCTGTGAGATCCTTTCATGTGATAAAAAAGCAATATGTCAAATATAGTTCCATATCTACTTAAAAGAAAACATTTTACATAAATCACACACACAAGTGCACACAATTGTTTATTTTATGACTAAAGAGAAAATTATGGAGGGATAATTTCTTGTTCTGCTCAGGCTATTATAACAAAATACCACAGACTGAGTGACTTGTCAAGAACAGAAATTTGCTTCTCATGATTCTAGAGGCTGAAAGACCAAGACCAGGGTTGGGTCTCTGGGCAGGGTTGGGTTCTGATGAGAGTCCTCTTCTGGTTTGCAAATGGACATCTTCTCACTGTGTCCTCACATGGCAGAGAGAGACAAACACAGAGAGACAGAGAGACAGTGAGAGATAGAGAGAAAGGAGAAAGCTCTCTGTCTTCTCTCCTTACAAGGTTGCTAATTTCATTATGAACACCGCCACCCCCCCAACCTTATTACCTCCAAAGCCCTCACCTCCAAACACTTTCACAGGTATGTTAGGGCTTCACCTATGAATCTGGGGGGACACAATTCAGTCCATGGCAGGTATACACCAGCCTTTTACACTGGCATTGAGTGTGTGTGGTAGAGGTAAAGAAGGTCATAAGCATTTGTTCATGTATCTTTATTTTGTTACAATAAGCACGTATATTTCATCTTATTGTAAATAGAGACCTTCCTCTTCCTCACCCTTTCTGAAAAGTTTGGTCCTTAAGTCCTCAGGTGGGTGGGGCAGGGCAGAGCCCCTGGTGGGGGGACAATGCCAGGGTTCAGAAGGATGGGCTGGGGCTTGAGCAGGACAAGGGCCATCCACCCGGATGGGAGATGTGATGTGGGGCGGGGAGCCAGAGGCAGGTGTGGGGTGTCCTCAGGGTTGGGAGCTGCATGTGAAGCTTAGGTCCACGCAAGTCCATCCCATGTTCTGCTCCAATGTCCTCAGGATTATTTTAAGGCTGGGAAACCGACATTCTCAGCACATTCTGAGTCTAGATCATTAGGAAAGATGTTTTGATGGTTCTGTATAAATGAGAATGTGCAGGAGCAACCTCCGGTGGGCGGCCGGGAGCACAGGCCTTGGCATTGGACTCAACAAGATAAGGATCCAGCTGCCCACTCCCTGTTTGCCCTGGACAAGCTGTGGACTCCTCTGAGCCTCAGTTGCCTCATCCATAAAATAGGGCTAATACAGGGTGATCAATTCACGCTGGTTTATCACTGAAAGTCCCACATTCCAGGAACTCCTCACCCTTCGTCTCTCAGTCCTGAAAAAAACCTGATAGCTGGTCACCCCACATAATACCCCACCTCTAGGCTATCCTGGGCTTCCCTGGTGGCTAAGACAGTAAAGAATTTGCCTGCGATGCTGGAGATGCAGGTTCAATCCCTGGGTTGGGAGGATCCCCTAGAGAAGGGCATGGCAACCTATTGAAGTATTCTTGCCTAGAGAATTCCATGGACAGAGGAGCCTAGTGGGCCATGGTCCATGGGGTCACAAAAAGTCAACATGACTGAGAGACTAACATGACACCACAGGCTGTCCTAAGGAGTGAGTGTGGGAAACATGATAACAGCTCAAGGAGGTGCCAGGCATATGTAAGACGCTTGGAAAAAGGAAATTATTATTTCCATAAATAATGGAAACAGTTTGCAAACATTTTCTACTTGGGAGAAAGTGTGAAATATTAAAATCTAGTGTATCAAACAGACTAGCTAAGGCTTATAAACAAGCCAGCTGATCAGAAGCCCATGTTTATATGTTTCTATTTTACTTAACTCTGCAGGCCAGTGATGAGCGGGAGGGATGGCCAGGTGCTGGCAGCCTGGACACACACCTCCCCCACCTCTGGGGTGAACACTGCTAGGTCTATTTTACACGCAGCAGCTGTGGCGAGGATGAGTGCAGCGGTGACCACACTCCAGGAGGGCACTCTGCCCAGCCGGCTGCAGTCTGACACCGCTAGGCTGCCGGAGGGCTTGGGAGCCTGGCTTCCTGCATCCTTCTCCCCTCAGGCAGAGAGGGGCTGCAGGAGCCTTAGCAACAAGCTTAGAAGGAGAAACCAGGCTATTGACTGTGATCAGACGTTATGGCTGAGGCCTTGACAACCAGGAGCCCACGCGGCCAGTCCTTAAGGAGCAAGACGGCCCGTCCTTAAGGAGTGGGCTCTGGAATGCAGAGCAAACCTTCAACCAGGAAGAGCTGCGTCCTCAGCCCAGAATTTAGACCTCAGAGCAGAAGTCAAATAAAGACCAGCAAACGGGACAAAGTCAGGCATTTACTCATCTAAAAGTTTGTTTTACCTTTCAGCTGTCATATCTCCCTCTATCTAATTCATTATTTATTCATCCATCCATCTGTGTATCTATTTATCCATCTATTAATACTATTATCGATCTATTTTCTATCATCTATCTGTTCATCCATCTCTCTATACATTATCCACCCATTATATATCATTCATCTATTTTCTGTCCATTTCTATCTCTATCATCCATCCACATCTATATCTATCATCTATCTACCTTTCATTCATTCATTCATTTAGGAAGGTGTCCTAAATGTGGTTGCTTTGTGTGAGTTGCACTCACTTACATTAATAAATAAAGCTTTTTTATTAAAAAAAAACATGAAAGTTTCGCAGTGGATTTCAGTGGAGACCTGACCTCTGCAGGGGTCAGGGAGCTAACCAGCGCTTCCTACCTGAAGCTCTGGACCAGCACGCACAGCTCTGCTGGAGGGCACAGTTGGGGACCACATAAATGCTTGTAGGTCAATAGGCCTTGGGCTGTTTGTGCTGAAGCTAATTCTCTCAGTGGAGCATCATGAATATTGAAATCTCCCAAGGAGCCTCCTGTTCCGGGATTGATGCCATGTTCCCCTCGAGGTCTGGAACACGTACCCCGCATAAACACTACATGAGGGGTGATTCCTAAACCTACACGGAAACCTACAGTTTGAGGGGTAATTGCAGAAGAAAAACATTTTAAAGCCACAATAATAAAATTTTAGTATTCTAGAGATGTGAAAGTGAAAGTAGTTCAGTCGTGTCCAACTCTGTGATCCCATGGACTGTAGCCCACCAGGCTCTTCTATCCATGGAGATTCTCCAGGCAAGAATACTGGAGTGGGTTGCTACGCCCTCCTCCAGGGAATCTTCCCAACTCAGGGATCGAACCCAGGCCTCCCACATTGCAGGTGGATTTTTTACCAGCTGAGCCACCAGGGAAGCCCAAGAATACTGAAGTGGGTAGTCTATCCCTTCTCCAGTGGATCTTTCAGAACCAGCAATTGAATTGGGGTCTCCTGCATTGCAGGAGGATTCTTTACCAACTGAGCTATTAAGCCTGCATTCTAGAGATAAAGCATCATTTAAATTATGTTGCAAAACAATCAATGAAATAGTAGTTTACTTTCCCCAACAGGGGAAATGCACACAAAGTCTGGTGAGATACAATCACAATAAAAATTCACGTGTAATGCATAGTGGCCTGGAGGAGGGCACAGCAACCCACTCCAGTATTCCTGCCTGGAGAATCCCATGGACTGGGGAGCCTGGCAGGCTACAGTCCTTGGGGTCACAAAGAGTCAGACACAACTTAGCAACTATATACACACAGTGACCGCATAACTACGTTTTCCTGGATACTTACAATTTTCAATAGTACTGATATCCACTTTCCAGGGTACACTTAGTTCATGTACCCAAAGACAACACCTTTCCCGCAGAACATGGCCACTTTCTTTTTCTGTACATTGTATAGATATCATTTGGTGTAAGATATTTTTAGATTTACATATATGCCCAACTGTATAATCTCTGACAAGTAATGCTTCTATTATGGACTTCTGAAAATGCTCCAAATGTCTGTTTGTATATAAGAGCACATCTTTCCTGGGAGAATTCTAAAAATCAGGGAGGTGCTGAAATCCCACGGACAGAGGAGCCTGGCAGGCTACAGTCCATGGGGCTGCAAAGAGTCGGACATGACTGAACGACTTAAACAACAACTGACTTTCCCAGGGAGGGTGCATCCCACCAGGTAGACTATCCCTGTCTTTTCCCTTGGCAGACATCCCCAATCAATCAGGACATCGAGTGCTGCTGAGTCTGGACTTGGTATAATAGAGATGAAAGCAATGACAGCCTTCCTGAGGGATCCAACTCAGCTTGAGGGATGAACCTTAACTTTTCTTCTCCAGATTAAAGCCTTTGTCCAGATGGGGACCTCTGGCTGGAGTCACTCCATCCACTCTTGCTTGCGTGGGATCAGAAACTTTAGCAGGATGTTCAAGGCTTCCCCTGCAGACTTTGGGGGACCAGCTGATATTCTTGATGTATGAGAGCTTGCCTCAGGCTGGGGATCAGTTCTTCCCATCTTTTTCCTCCCTGACTCGCAGCCCTGCTCGGGATTGACACCACAGCCTTGAACCACCCTCCTGGACTTCCACCTGGACAGATGGGCACCCCAGGACCTGGGTCACTGAACCACACCTTCTGGAGGCCTGAACTGGAGGCATTTTCTGACAAGCTCAGTGTTGGAGAGATCTCTATACTGAGAGCTCCATATTGTAGTGTCATGAAGAATGGCAGTAATGCAGTTTATCTACAAATGAAACAAAAACAGTCTTTTATAGATGGGCCTGGGAACCTAACCCCAGCATCTATGGGAAAATGCATTCTCAATGCTCAACAATAAGCCAGAGAAAGCCATGGCACGCCCTGCGTGGGACTGCCAACTCTCCGGATGTGGTGTGCCCTCGTGGATTGGAGGTCGGTGCCGAGGGCAGCTGACAGTGCATGAGCCGGGAGGGAGCTGAGCTTAGAAATTCTTTCTCCAGGGCTCCAGCAGGATTTTATAAAGAGAGTCTAAGATCCAAAATCTTTAAGCAGGGATTTCTGTGATTCCAAGAGGCAAAAAGCCTTTGGAAGTCCATGTCCTGTTAACCAGCTCACAATTTTGTTCTGGGTTTGGGGTGACTTAAAGAGCACGGCTGGGAGACAGGCTGACATTGAATCACAGTTACCCCTCGGCTGCTCTTCAGCTCTGTTGGAAGAGGACTGTTCACTGCCTGATGGAATTTTCTTAGGCACTCAGTGGTCAAGGCTGGTTCTCATAGGTTGTAGACACTGGGTGATGTGGCCCCATGTTCTCGGCCACCTTGCACAGCCTGCTGTGCCGGATGGCCAGCTTTCCATGCCCGGACCCCAATGTCATCACCCAGAGACCTGACTGTGATATGTTTTTGACTCATCCACATTTGATGGTGACCTTGTGGGGATTTTCAGCACATTGGAAGCAGTGAGAGACTTTATTTTCTTGGGCTCCAAAATCACTCCAGATGGTGACTGCAGCCAAGAAATTAAAAGACACCTGCTCCTTGGAAGAAAAGCTATGACAAACCTAGAGAGCATATTAAAAAGCAGAGACACCACTTTGCCAGCAAAGGTCTGTCTAGTCAAAGCTATGGTTTTGTCAGTAGTCATGTATGGATGTGAGAGTTGGACCATAAAGAAGGCTGAGCACTGAAGGATTGATGCTTTTGAACAAGAAGATCAACCCAGTCAATCCTAAAGGAAATCAACCCTGGATATTCATTGGAAGGACTGATGTTGAAGCTCCAATACTTTGGCCACCTGATGTGAAGAACTAACTCATTGGAAAAGACCCTGATGTTGGGAAAGATTGAAGGCAGGAGGAGAAGGGCATGACGGAGGATGAGATAGTTAGTTGGCATCACTGACTCAATGGACATGAGTATGAGCAAACTGCAGGAGATAGTGAAGGACAGGGAAGCTTGGCATGCTGCAGTCCACGGGGTCACAAAGAGTGGGACGCGACTTAGTGACTAAACAAAAGCAACCCATGCAGACCCCCAGCTACCTGACACCCCTGCCCTCAAGGTCCCCTGGCCCTGAGAGAGGTACTTGCTAGCTTTGCTTTCGTCTCTCCTCTTGCTCGTAGGAACACAAACAGCCTTCCCTCAGGGCCACTGGGACTGTCCCAGCCACGTGGGCAGGACCCAGGCTGTCCTGGTGAGATTTGAGATTTGGCCAACACACTTGTGATTTCTATCAGCCCACAGCTCGATCTATCTATTTTTCAATCTCAACTGTGTGAGAAATTCTTACGTGGTTTTCCAGTTTCCACATTCCGAAATTGTTCCACGGGTAGAGGTGGCTATAAGAACTTGCAGCTGATGCCTGGGGATGTCCTAGGACCTCTTTTCCTGTGTTGAGGGGCAAAAGTCTCTGCCCTTGTCATCTGGTTCTGCTGCTAGGTGTTCTTAAGCTGTTTCAGCTTTGGCATCTGGAGAAGAGGCTCTAGGACATTTTTCTGAGACTGCAAATAAGGCAGTTGACTGGGGCTTATGTTTCACTTTTCATTTCTTATCCTGTGGTTCATCAGGAGAAAACCACCCCCCATCCTCATGCCCTCAGGGGCCTGCTCCTGCCCTGTAGTGACCTCAGACACATGGCCACATGGAACAGGCAGCTGGACAGACTCAGTGCAACAGGCTGGGTGATGGAAGGAGGACAGCCACCTCTAGCATGGAGATAAAGCTGCCAGGGGTTGGGGGCATTGGCGAAGGGATGTGAGAGGAATCGGGTATTGGGGCATCCAGCCCTCTGTCCACCTGGGCCATCCTGTCACTCAGGATGGGTTCTGAGGTGTGGCCATCAGGATACTCTTTCCTGAATCCTACCCAGAGGTTCCAATTCATGAGTCTGTGGTGATCATAGCCCCTCCCCCAGGAGATTCTACTGGGCAGCCTGGTTATGGCAGGACTCATCGTATTGTGGGGCTTCCTTGATGTCTCAGTGTGTAAAGAATCTGCCTGCAAATCAGGAGACACAGGAGATGTGGGTTCCATCCCTGGGCTGGGAGGATCCCCTGGAGAAGGAAATGGCAACCCACTCCAGTATTCTTCCCAGGAGAATCCCAAGGACAGAGGAGCCTGGTGGGCTACGGTCCATGGGGTTGCAAAGAGTTGGACATGACTGAGTGAGGTCACTGATGACAGGAGTGTAAGTGCCGGGGCTGGGGGGAGGGCTGCACATCAATGACACATCAGGGAGAGGAGTCCTCAAGCTCACCTCCAGGGAGGACTTCATGAGGACGACGCCCGTATTCACAGGGAGACAGGTGCTTCGGGCATTCGGAGGAGCTGGGTAAAAGCGCCAGGGCTCACCCACTGACTGTGTGTGGCATGGTGTGTCTGACAAGGAAAATTCCCAGGAATTTCTCATGCACATTCACCTTTAGGTCCAGGTCTCTCGTTCTAATATTTGAATTCATATTTGCATCACCTGGAAGCTGTTCAGACTCTGGACACCAAGACCTTTGCCATCAGGGTCTCGGGGGGTCCCTGCTGGGGGGATTCCAGGTTGCAGGCATTGCTACAGGACACAGGACAGGCATGGAGTGAGTCCATCAGAAAAGGGGGAACTGGATACCATCCCGGGTCGGTCACCATGGCGGGGACAGGAGAAGAGTGGCCGTCAAGCATGTGGAGCTGGAAAGACATCACATTCTTGAGATGATGAAGCAAAGGGGGAGGAGGGTGACATCTGGTGGAATGGATTCCCCCCCACAGCCCTGCGGAGCCCCCAGGATCCAGTGATTCAGGGCTCACAGGTGGCCACACTCAGCTGCCCTCAGGAGGAGCCCTGAGAGCTGTGGATCTCGGCTGCTCTCAGGAGGGAATCGAGTGTCCCAGATGCGTTCACATAGCTGTCAGCACCAGGGGCCCCCCACCTAGGGGCACACTTGTTCCCTGCCTGTTTAAGGTGCTGCTAGAGTCATCAGGGCCCTGCAGCTACTCAGGAGGGAGAGGTCATGAGCTGGGGGAGGGCCAGGATCCTAGGAAATGCAGGGGTGGGGGAAGCGGGAGGAACCACTGGACAACGAGCTTGGCCAGGATGACTGGGCAAAGCCAGGTTCCACTGAAGCTGTGTTGGTGTCACGTGGCAGGAACAGTATTGGCCTCAGATGTGTGTCCTGATCTCCTCTGGGAACTCAGGCCCTCCGGGGAGGGAGCACAGAGTGGGCACCGCTTCTTATGAGAGGCCTTGGGACCCACGCACATCCAGAGCCCATATCAGGTGATGGACAGGTGCAGGATGTCCAGACTGGAGACATGAAGGGCAGTGTGAGGGTGCTGGGACACCGGTGCTCAACCGGCAGGAGACAGACCAGCACGGTGGGGATGAGGTTGGCTGGGAAAGGTGGGGCCAGAAAGGCTCCAGGGACACTGGACATCAGGGAGCAGACCCCAGGCTGTTCCCCCGTCCACAGGGCCCTGTGCATAGTGCTCATGGCCTCAGTTCTAGGTCTGAATCCTTGCCTGGTGTGGTTTCTTTGAAACCCTTCCAGGCATTGCCAGCTGACAGCCCAAATAGCGCTTCTGATCTCTCCTGTGGTTAAGAGTTGAAAACTTGGTGCAGTTGAAATAACAAGGTATCTGCATTGTGTCAAATGCTATTGTGTAGCAATTGAGGCATAAGAGAATCGGAGCACTCTCAGTTCTTCCAGGTGAGATATTTATCACAAATCACAGTGCCCATATAGGGGCTCATTTCCAGTCACAAACCTTTACAAAATCCCTCAAAATCCTCCATTGACAGAGGCAGACAAAACCCCAGTGAACCAGTTATGGTAACCATGAGTTACCTTTGTTCAATAGGGTTTGTACCATGCACCACAGGCTACTTTAGTTAAATTGTCATTAACATCAGTTTTAGGACTTTTTGAGAAATAAAGAACAATTTACTCAAACTGTGGGTTGTGATGGGTGTATTGGCAATCCTAAGTGTCAATGGGCCATTCAGGGAAAATGGTGAAAATGGTTTCGAGACAACTAGCTTCCCAAACTGTTAAGGGAAAAGTGCCTCCTGATCTCCGGTGACTCAACACTGTTTGGGTTATTGCATTGGAGTTACTGCTGCAACATGTACTTCCTGGCCTGGTTCCTGGGGGTGCGGTCACAGACTCTAAGGCAAACCAACCCAGACGTCCCAACTGGCAGGTGAAAGTTGATGAACAAATACAATAACCAGAGCACAGACATCAGGAGACACAGTTCATTCCTTGTCTGTGGAAACAACTGGTATGTTTAGAGGCCAGCCTTCTGAGAATGACCCAGAGAATAAGGACTTCAAAATTACTGTGACAAATATGTTATAATAGGGTAAAAGAAAGACAAAGCTGGGTGCAAAGTGGGAGCATTTCAATGAAGGACTGGAATCTACAAAAATTGTCAAATGGGCTTTCTGGAAGGGCAAACGAATATCTGAAATGAGGGTGTTTCAGATGGCTTTGATAGAAGACTGGATATAACAGGACACAAGATTATTATGTTTAAAGATAGATCAAGAGAAAATATCCAAAATGAATCACAGAGAGAGAAAAAATTGTGAAAATAGAACAAAGTGTGAGACAGGTAGGGAGGGTGTGATTAATATCAACATGGATGTAACCGGAGTCCTAGGGAAGAGAAGGAGGGAAAGATGGAGAAAAACAGGGAGAAGGGAGGAGAACAAAGGAGGAGGGTAGAGAGAAAAGTGATACTTAAAAAAATAATAGCCAAATATTTTCTAAATGTTATGAAAGGTAACAACCCACAGATTCAAAAAGCTAATTCCAATCAGGATGAATAATTAAGAAAAAAAAAATCAAACATCATAGTTCAGCTATCTATAAACAAATGTGTACATTATTGTCATTAATAAATGATTTTAGAAAATTCACTATGTGCACATCAAACAACACTATTCTAAGTAATCAGATATTCAAAGAAGAAGCCACAAGGGAACTTAGAATATACTTCACAATGAATGAAAATAAAGGCACAATATACCAAAACTTATAGGATACAGTGAAAGCAGTATCTAGAGGGAAATTTATAGATGTAAGAGTTAAAAAAGATCTCAAATCAATAAACTTCCACTTTAAGAACCTAAATCTTCCACTTTAAGAACCTGGAAGAAGCACAAACAAAACCCAAACCAAGCAGAAGGAAAGAAATAATAAATAGTGAAGCAAGAATAAGTGCTTAGTTATTTAGGAAAAGATTCCTAAATAATCTTTTAGGAAGATTACAAGATACAAAGTCAGTCTAGAAAAATCAATTTTATTTCTACATACTGCAAATAATTGGACAATGAGTTTAAAACATATCCTTTACAATAATAAAAAAAGAATAACTCTAGCTAAAGATGAACTTAAAACTTGGTAATACTGAAGAGAGACACTGTAGATGATGCATACATGGTGAGATATTCTATACTAGTGGGTTAGGATCTTTAAGGGGCTTCCCTGGTAGCTCGGTTGGTAAAGAATCTGCCTGCAATGCAGGAGACCCTGGTTCGATTCCCGGGTTGGGAAGGTCCCCAGGAGAACGGATAGGCTATCCACTCCAGTATTCTTGGGCTTCCTTTATGGCTCAGAAGGTAAAGGACCCTCCTATAATGTGGGAAAGCTGGCTTCGATCCCTGAGTTGGGAAGATCCCCTGGAAGAGGTCATAGCAACCCACTCCAGTATTCTTGCCTGGAGAATCTCCACAGACAGAGGAGCCTGGTGGGCTACAGTCCTTGGTGTCACAAAGAGTTGGACAGGACTTAGTGACTAAACAACAGCAAACACACCTAAATACGATCTATGAAATAGAACATAGTCGCCGAGCAACTAAGAATAGCACAGCGTCGGGTACTTAATGCTGTCAAGATGTGCTCTTCTCTGGGGAGCACCTGTGGTCTTCCCAGCATTCTTGCCTGGAGAATCCCATGGACAGAGGAACCTGGTAGGCTATGGTCTATGGGGGCGCAAGAGTCAGACATGACTTAGTGACTAAACCACCAAGATGAGGGCTTCACATGAAGTAATCTATTGATGGATTCAATCCCAGTCAAAATTCCACTAGGTTTGCCTTTCCTCTCCCCCTCCTTTTGGGATGACAACTGATAAATCGATTTTAAAATCTATGTGGAAATCCGAAGGACCCAGGATGTTATCCTATTCCAGGACTTACTTTTTAAACAATGTAACAAAGATGGTGCAATATTGGTGTAAGACCAATGGACAGCTGTTGGGAAGAATAGATACTCCAGAAAGGCACCTTCCTCTCATGTATGGTGATGTGATGAAATCAAAGTGCTGGTGCAATTCAGGGGAAAAAGGATGGTGTTTTCAGCAAACTGATGCTTGGAGCTATTAAATATACAGAAAAATAAACTTTGGCCTCTGCCTTTCGGCACACACAGAAATTAATTCAAGGTGGATCATAAACTGAGAACTGAAAACCAAAACAATGGCACTTTTAGAAGAAAATATTAAAAATATTTTCATATTCTTGTGGTAGGTAGAGATTTCTTAAAGACATACATACAAAGAACCTATAACCACAGAGGAAAATATTGACAAATTGGATTTTGTTAAAACTAGGAACGCTAATCATAAAAAAAAAAAATTAAGAAGCTAAATGGCAAGCTGCAGACTGGGAGAACATATTCACAAAATATTTGGGCAACAGGGAACATATATGTAGAACAGGTAGGCAAATTCTACAAGTCGTTAAACACAAAACAATCCAATTTTTTAAAAACAATCCAATTTTAAAATGGGGGGGGGGAATTGAACAGACACATCACTAGTCAGTAGAGAAAGGCAAATTAAAACCTTGGTGCTGTAATCAGCAAACACCCAAGAGAACAGCTACAGTAAAAAAGAAAAAAAAAACAAAAACTGGAAATGCAAAGATGTGGGCCAGCTGGAACTCTTACATGGCTGGTGGGAATATGTTGGTATAAATTTGGAAAACTGGTTGGTAGTATCTACTCAAGTTAACCACATTCTTGTCCCATTACCCATCAATTTCACTGCTAGATATATTCTCAAGAGAAATTAATATTTATGTCCACCAAGATACATTTACAAGAATGTTGATAGCATCTTTATTTATAATAGTCTCAAACTGGAAACAACACAAGTGTCATCAATAAGAGAATGAAAAAACTGTGTGTAAAGGAATGAACCATGAGTATGTACAACAACAAGGGTGAATCTCAAATACATAATATGGAGTGAAAGAAGGAATACACAAAATAGTATATATGGTATTCCAATTAAACAGAGATCAAGAATAAACACTAATCTATGGTGTTTACTTCTAGAGACTGGAATTGATGGAGCAAGTGCCCAAGAAACATTTTCACAGATGAATATGTTCTATTTTGTAGTTGATATTTAGGTGTATTTGCTGTTTAGTCACTCGGTAGTATCTAACTCTTTGCAACTCTATGGTCTATGGCCCACCAGGCTCCTCTGTCCATGGGATTTCCCAGGCAAGAGTACTGGAGTAGGTTGCCATGCACTCCTCCAAGCGATCTTCCCAACTCAGGGATCGAATCTGCATCTTTAGCATTGCAAGCAGATTCTTTACCACTGAGCTACCTGGGACGTCCTAAGTAAGTGAATAGACATGCACAATTTATCAAGTTTTAACATTAAAATATTTGTGCTTTACTTTAAAAAAGAAAAGAAAAAATATCCTTCTTACAGGAAAAAAAGAATCTGCAACTTCTGGAGCCAACCCTGACTATTTTGGATCTGAGATTGGTACTTTTTTGCTGTGTGACCCCAGGTAAGTTACATAACCTCTCTGTGCCTTATTTCCCCGTTGTGAAATATAATAGAGTGAAGAATAATTATAGAGTCTGGTTCATGGGCTTCCCTGGTAGCTCAGCTGGTAAAGAATCCACCTTCAATGCAGGAGATCCCAGTTCTATTCCTGGGTTTGGAGGATCCCCTGGAGAAGGGATAGGCTACCCACTTCAGTATTCTTGAATGTCCCTGGTGGCTCAGTTGGTAAAAAATCTGCCTGCAGTGCAGGAGACCTGGGTTTGATTCCAGGGTTGGGAAGATCCCCTGGAGGAGAATGGCAATCCATTCCAGTATTCTTGCCTGGAGAATCCCATGTATGGAGGAGCCTGGAGGGCTACAGTCCACGGGGTTGCAGAGAGTTGGACACAACTGAGAGACTAAGCACACAGCACTGGCTCATGGAGCTGTGGTAAGGATTAAGTGAATCAATGGCTCTAATGTTCAAGGTGCTGGGCACCTAGTACAATCTCCCAGGCTTAGTTCTTGTTATCAGATGATGGTTAAGCTCCCTTCAAGCTCTGAAGTCTCAGAAGCTTCCCCAGCTCACTTTTTTCCACTTTGCAGCAATAATCTTTAGCTGGAGCTATCATGATGTGATGTTTACAAGTTATTCTAGAACTTCTACTAAGAAGTACTCCATTTACCTTTGTTATTACCCTGTAAACCTTGATGGATTTCAATTTTTGCTGTAATTGTGTTCAATGCATGCTATTGAAAAAAATTCCAAGTTCACAAATGCAGAATATATCATCTGACTACCTGCGGAAAATACCTAGATTTCACACTTGGTCAGTCCTTGGACAGACAGGTAGTGGATGCTTTTCTATGCCAGTGACCTGGGAATGAGCAAAACTGACCGTTAGTAACCTCACTCCCTTCCTGTTTTCTACAGTAGCAATTATATTGGGCAATATTATTACACAGAATATTACATCATGCCTATTTTAAAATAATTCTCCTTGTGGCATAAGACAGAAACGGAATCATGGTTTGTGGTCTGGGGTTTTTCACGTGTCTGCAGGGGTGAGAGCTGGAACCTGCCCTACATCAGGCAGGGGCTTCTTCCCTTTGTTAATTGCAAAATAAATATGCTTCACTCAGGGGGGTCAGTTTTGCAGCAAAAAGGTTCCTTGGGAAGTGTTTATACCTAAGCTGTGAGTAAGTCACTGACAAAATGTATTTTAGTAAAAAAAAGTCTTTAATATGAATGTAAGTCAAGGCTGTATATTGTCACCCTGCTTATTTAACTTATATGCAGAGTACATCATGAGAAATGCTGGGCTGGAGGAAGCACAAGCTGGAATCAAGATTGCCGGGAGAAATATCAGTAACCTCAGAGATGCAGATGACACCACCCTTATGGCAGAAAGTGAAGAGGAACTAAAGAGCCTCTTGATGAAAGTGAAAGAGGAGAGTGAAAAAGTTGGCTTAAAGCTCAACATTCAGAAAACTAAGATCATGGCATCTGGTCCTATCACTTCATGGCAAATAGATGGGAAAACAGTGGAAACAGTGGCTGACTTTATTTTTGGGGGCTCCAAAATCACTGCAGATGGTGACTGCAGCCATGAAATAAAAAGACGCTTACTCCTTGGAAGGAAAGTTATGACCAACCTAGACAGCATATTAAAAAGCAGAGACACTACTGTGCCAACAAAGGTCCGTCTAGTCAAGGCTATGGTTTTTCCAGTGGTCATGTATGATGTGAGAGTTGGACCATAAAGAAAGCTGAGCGCCGAAGAATTGATGCTTTTGAACTGTAGTGTTGGAGAAGACTCTTGAGAGTCCCTTGGACTGCAAGGAGATCTAGCCAGTCCATCCTAAAAGAGATCAGTCCTGGGTGTTCATTTGAAAGACTGACGCTGAAGCTGAAACTCCAATACTTTGGCCACCTGATGCAAAGAGCTGACTCATTGGAAAAGACCCTGATGCTGGGAAAGATTGAGGGCAGGAGGAGAAGAGGACGACAGAGGATGAGATGGCTGGATGGCATCACCGACTCAATGGACATGGGTTTGGGTGGACTCTGGGAGTTGGTGATGGACCAGGAGGCCTGGCGTGCTGCAGTTCATGGGGTCGCAAAGAGTCGGACACAACTGAGCGACTGAACTGAACTGAAATGAAGGAGTAAATGTAAGGAGATGTGTATCAGGGAAAAAACAAGTCATGTCTCCTAGTATAGGCAGCCAACAACAATTTGTAATTTAAACTCTGATATAAAGTGTCTGTGACAAATCAACCAGTCCACAGATACTGAAGAATCTCCTTACTGGCAGATACCTGCTAAATGGTGGGGACCAGTGAGAAGCAGTCAGTGTCTCCATCCTCTGGGTCCAGAGACTAGTGGGGGAAGCAGAACAAATCTGTAAATTCAGATGAAGTGAGTGTCAGCAAAAAGTAAGATGCCTCAATGTTTTCTCCAGTTGTATTGAGAAATAATTGATATACAATATTATATTAGTTTAAGGTAAGTAAGATAATGGCCTGATATATGGATTGCAAAATGATCACCATAATAAATTTAATTAACATCAATCACCTATAGTTACAGACTTTTTTTCTTGTGATGAGAACATTTATGATTTATTTTCTTAGCAATTTTCAAATATACAGTATAGTATTAACTCTATTCACCATAGCACATTATGTGCTTGTATGCTCAGTCACTCATCGTGTCCAACTCTTTGCAACCCCATGGACTGTAGCCTGCCAGGTTCCTCTGTCCTTGGGATTTCCCAGGCAAGGATACTGGAGTGGGTTACCATTTCGTCCTCCAGGAGATCTTCTGGGCCCAGGGATTGAACCCGTCTCCTGTATTGGCAGGTGGATTCTTTACCACTGCATAACCTGGAAAGCCTGTACATTACATCTGCAGGAATTATCTTTTAACTGGAAGCTTTTACCTTTGCCCACCATATTGATGCTTTAATATTTATTGTCAAAATATGTCATTGTGAGGTTGGTGACAATGTTCCTCTGTACATTTATCCATCCATTTTTTTCTTTATAGAATATCCCACACGGCAGTTCATCATAGAAGGCAAAGAAGAATAAATTCACTGGATGAGATGAGCAATGAAAACAATGGAGGAGGGAAGTGGGCAGGTCAGGGTCTCAGGATGTGAAAAAAATGTTAGATGCACATGAAACATCCTCTCTTCTCAGCTCCCAGGCACCTGAACTACCCAATATTATTCAAGCATCACAATGGTACTCTTTTTATTCCCATTTTACTGAAGAAGATGAAGGCTTTAAGAGGTTAGAAACCAACTTGGCACAGTGATGGCCAGCAATGGGGCTGCCATCTTGCCCACCATTGTCTGCCTGCAGATGCCTGGACCTGAGCGTGTGCATGCGTGTGCACATGCACACACACACACACACACACACTCTCTCTCTCTCTCTCTCTCTCTCTCTCTGTCTCTCTGAGTTCTAGTAAGGAGGAAGAGCATCATTCCTGGTCCTCACCTTCTGAGGTTGACAAAGGATGGTCACAGTCCCTTGTCCTGCAGCCCAGTGGTCTGATTCTGGTGACCTGACACCCTCTCATTCTAGCTCTGCTCACTGTTCATCTCCAGAGCGCCTCCACCCACTTCCTCACCCCCATACTCCATGTCACTTCCCTCACTGCCATAGTGGCCTCACTCAAGACTGTCCTATGACTTAAAAAAATAATGTTTTTATTTTTAAAGGACTATAGTTGTGGGAAAGAACAGAGAGAGATCTCATGTAAGCCTTTACCTCCTTTGTCCCAGTGGCAATACTTGCAAAACTGTAGCACAGCATACAACCGGAAAGCCGACCTTGATACAGTCTAGAGACAGAACATTTCATGCGCACAAGGATGCCTCCAGCGACCCCTTTATAATCACATCCCCTTTCATTCCTAACCTGCTTCTTAACCTGTGACAATCACAACCCTCTTCCCTATCTGTATAATTTTGTCATTTCAAAAATGTTGCATCAATGGAATTGTATAATATATAACCTCTTGCGATTGGCTTTTCCATGAGAATTCTCTGGAGATCTATCTATGTTGTTGCCTGTATCAGAAGTTCATTTTTTTAATGGCTGAGCAGTGTTCCACGGTGTGGATGGGCCACATTTGGTTTAACTATTCACCTGTTGAAAGACATCTGGATGGTCTGGAGGTTTTGACTATCACACATAGAGCTGCTGTAAACCTCTGTGGGCAGATTTTTGTGTGAATGTGAGTTTTCGTGTCTCTGAGGTTAATGTCCAGCAGTGCAATGGCTGGGTTGAAGGGTAGTTGCATGTCCAGTTTCTAAAGAAACTATCAGACTGCTTTCCAGAGTGTCTGTACCTTTTACATTCCCACCAACAAGGTACTAGTGACTCAGTCTATTTGCATCCTCAAACCTGATGATGTCCCACTAATTTTTAACTTAGCCATCCTTATATATCTGTAGTGTTATCTAATTGTGATTTTAACTTGCATTTCTTTAATGGTTAGTGATGCACAACTTCTGTTAATGCACTTATTTGCTATCTCTTGGGGTAAAACGCCTGTTTGTGTCTTTTGCCCATTTTAAGCTGGATTGTTTGGGCTTTGTCACTGCTGAGTTTTGAGAGTGCTTTATATATTCTAGATACTAGTTCTTTGTTGGATGTGAGTTTTACACCTATTTTCTCCCATCCATAGCTTGCTTTTTCATCTTTCTAACAGGGTCTTTGTCAGAGTCAAGATTTTTCATATTGATGTATTAATAGTTCCATGCATTCACATTTCATTTCATGCATCATGCTTTTCATTTTTGAAACCTCCTTGCCTGGCCAAGATTTTCTCCCACTTTTTTCCTAAAAGATTTATTGTTTTACATTTAAATCTCTATGGTCCCTTTTGACTTTGCACTAAGGAGCTAATGACCTGAGCCACAGTCAGCTCCAGATCTTGTTTATGCTGACTGTATAGAGTTTCTCCATCTTTGGCTGCAAGGAATGTAATCAATCAGATTTCACTATCGATCATTTGGTGATGTTCTTGCATAGAGTCGTTTCTTGCATTGTTGGGAGAGGGTAAGAGTTTGACCATAAACAAGGCTGAGTGCTGAAGAATTGATGCTTTTGGACTGTGATGCTGGAGAAGACGCTTGAGAGTCGCTTGGACTGCAAGGAGATCAAATCGGTTAATCCTAAAGGAAATCAACCCTGAATATTCATTGGAAAGACTGATGCTGAAGCTGAAGCTCCAGCACTTTGGCCACCTGATGAGAAGAGCCAACTCATTGGAAAAGATCCTGATGCAGAGAAAGATTGAGGGTAGGGGAGAAGTGGGTAACACAGGATGAGATGGTTGGATGGCATCACCGACTCAATGGACATGAGTTTGAGCAAGCTCTGGGAGTTGGTGAAGGACAGGGAAGCCTGATGTTCTGCAGTCCATAGGGTCACAAAGAGTTAGACATGACTTAGCGACTGACCAACAGGGCAGCTGAGATGTGTTCAGAAAATCCATAGTCTATCCAGCACCTGCCTGATGGGGCTGTAATTGTCTATAAAAAAATCTTAACCACTGAAAACATAATTTAACCACTGAACAACAACAACACTTTTGAGTTAATTTTTACATAAGGCATGAGATTTGGACCTGGTTTCTTTTTCTTTCTGACTATGGATGTCCAGTTGCTTCAGCACCATTTGTTGAAAAAAGATATCTTTCCTGCAGTGAAGTGCTTTGAACCTGTGTTAAAATCACTTGGGCATTGTTGGGTGCATCCAACTCCAGGTTTCCCTTTTGGCTTCCATTGATCATTGAGTCTCTCCCTTTACCAGAAACAGTCTTAATTCCTGTCGCCATCATTAGTCTTGAAATCAGGTAGAACAATTTCCCCTCCTTTATTCTTCCTTCATAACAATGGTTTAAGCATTCCAATCCCTTTGCCTTTCCAAAAATTTAGACTATACTCATTTTAATCTATAAACAAGTGTTGCTGAGATGTTGATAGGAATTGCATCAGACCTGTATGTGATCCGGGAATAACTGACATCTTTACTTTGCTAAGTCTTCCAATCCATGAACATGGGCTGTCTCTCCAGGTTGCAGTGGAGACGCAGACATAGAGAAGAGACCTGGGGACACAGGGCAGGAAGGAGAGGGTGGGACGAGTTGAGAGAGTAGCATGGAAAAATACACATTTCCATGTGTTAAATATGTAGCCAGTGGGAATTTGCTGTATGCAGGGAGCTCAAATCCAGTGCTCTGTGACAACCTAAAGGGGTGTTATTGGGTGGGAAGTGGGAGGGAGTTTCAAGAGGGAGGAGACATATGTATAGACATACATAGGGCTGATTCATGCTAATGTATGGCAGAAATCAACACAATACTGTAAAGCAATTACCCTCCAATGAAAAATAATTTTAATTAAAAAAAAGAAAATAAAAAACGGATTTTTAAAAAATTATCTTCCATCATCATTTTGTAGTTTTTAGTAGATAAGTCCTATACATGTGTATGTTAGGTCTGTACCTAAGTATTTGCTTTTGTTTGAACAATTGTAAATTACTTGCTATTTTTAATTTCAGTGTCCATATGTTGATTGCTAGGATATAGAAATAAATTTTATTTTTGTGCATTTATCTTATCTCCTCAACCTTGCTTATCTCACTTAATGTTCTAGGAGCATTTTCGTTGATTCTTTGGTATTATTTGGCCAAAGGGACTGTTTTATTTCTTCCTTCCCAATCTGTGTGCCTCATATCCTTTTACTTTACCGTAGTGGTTAGAATTTCCAGTGCTGTGTTGAGTAAGAGTGGTGAAAGGAAATATCTTTACTTTATTCTTGATCATAAAAGGAAAGCATTCAGTCTTCCCCTGTTAGCTGTAGTTTTCTGGTAGATGGGGTTTTCAAGTGGAGGAAGTTGTCCTCTATTCCTATTTTACTGAAAGTTCTTTTTTAAAAAATCACGAATTAGTGTCAAATTTTGCCAAGAAATTTTTTCTCTGCATTAAATGGCATGATTGTGTGATTTTTCTTCTTTAGTCTGTTAATATGATTCACTCCATTAAATAACTTTCAAATATTGAACCAGCCTGGCCTGCCTAGAATAACCTCCACTTGAACATAGTCTGTAAGGTTTAAAATGTATTGCTGAATTCTATTTGTTAACATTTTGTTAAGGATTTTTATGTCTGTCTTCATGAGGGATATTGGTCTGCAGTTTCCTTTTTTTTTCAGTACTATCATTATGTGGTGCCAGGATAACACTAGCAAATTAAATGAATTGGGAAGTATTCCTTTATAAACCATCTGGACCCAAAGAACTCTTTATTTGGTGTTTTAAATATGAATTTAATTTCTTTAATAGCTGTCGTTAGTTGCTAAGTCTTGTCTCTTTTGCAACCCCACGGGTGAAGGGCTGTTCTGAGTGCCCAGCCATTTGGTTGTGTCCGACTCTTTGCCACCCTGTCGACTGTAGGTTCCTCTATCCATGGGATTTTTCTAACCCGCCAGGTTCCTCTATCCATGGGATTTTTCAGGTAAGAATACTACGATGGATTGCCATTTCCTTCTCCAAGGGGATCCTCTTGATCCAGAGATCCAACCCATCTCTCCTGAATTGACAGGCAGATTCTTTACCACTGAGCCTCCAGGGAAGCTCTCTTAAGAGTTTTAGGGCTATTCTAATGACCTATTTTACATTCAGTGAATTGTAGTTTTTTGAGGAGTTGGCCTGTTTCATTTAAGTTGTGAAAACTATGTGTTTAGAGTTATTTGTACTGTTCCCTTATTGTCCTTTGGATGGTTGCAGGATCTGTAATGGTATCCCTGCTCCATCTTTAATATTGGTAATCTGTGTTCTCTCTCTCTCTCTTTTTTTTCCCCCTTTACCAATCTTGCTAGTTTTGTCGATTTCATTGACCACTTTTAAGAACCAGCTTTGTGTCCCATTGATTTTCTTCAATGTTCTTCTATTTTTAATTTGATTGATTTCTGCTCTTATGTTTACTGTTTTCTTTTGACTTATTTAGCTCTTTCTCTACATTTCTGAGGTGGGAGGTTAGATTACTGATTTGAAAAGTTTCATTTGGGTCAGAGAACACACTCTGTATAATTTCAGTTCTTTTAAATTTGTTGAGGTTTGTCTGATGGCCCAGGATAGAATCTGTCTTGGTCTATGTTCTATGAACATTTCGAAAGAATGTGTAGTTTCCTGCTGTCCGGTGAGGTGTTCTATAAATATTGATTGGATTTCATAGGCCAGTGGTGTTGCTGAGTACATAGATATACTTGCTGATTTTCCATCTAATTGTTCTAGCAATTAAGGAGAGACAGAGAGAGATGAGGAAGTATCCAACTGTAATGGTGGGTTTATCTATTCTCTTTTCAGCTCTATCAGTTCTTGCTTCACAAACTTTATAGCTCTTCTCTTTGGTTCATACATACTTAGAATTGCTATGCTTTCATTCTGGATTGGCCCATTTATCATCATAGCAATACAATGTTCCCTTGCCTTTTAAAAATAATTAAATTAATTAATTTATTTTTGATTACTTTGAGTCCTTGTTGCTGGCAGGCTCTCTCTAGTCGTGGTGAGCTGGGGCTACTCCTCCTTGCTGTGCATGGGGTTCTTGTTGCAGTGGCTTCTCTTGTTTTGGACCACGGGCTCTAGGTCGAGGGCATCAGTAGTTGTGATGCATGTTCTTAGTTGCTCTGTGGCATATGGAGTCTTCTTGGAGCAGGGACTGAACCAGTGTCCTCTGCACTGGCAGGGGATTCTTAGCCACTGAAAGTGTGAGTCGCTCAGTTGTGTCTGACTCTTTGCGACCCTGTGGACTGTAGCCCGACAGGCACTTCTGTCCAGGGAATTCTCTAGGCAAGCATACTGGAGTGAGTAGCCATTCCCTTCTCCAGGAGATCTTCCAGAACCAGGGATCAAACTCAGGTCTCCCGCATTACAGGCAGATTCTTTACCATCTGAGCCAGCAGTGAAGTCCATAGCCGCTCTTAATTTTTGTACAGCTTATTTTCTCTGTGTTGCGCTTCCCTCATGGCTCAGCAGTAAAGAATCTGCCTGCGTTGCAGGAGATGCAGGTTTGATCCCTGTGTTGGGAAGATCCCCTGGAGTAGGGCATGACAACGCATTCTAGAATTCTTGCCTAGAGAATCCCATGGATAGAGGAACCTGGGGGCTACAGTCCATAGGGTCGCAAAGGGTCGAACATGACGGAAGCAACTTATCAGACATATACATTTTGTCTGTGTTGCTCAAATTGGGTGATTTTTATAGTTCTATTTCATTTTAGTTCATTAATTCTTTCCTTTTCCCCTTTATTCTGCTGTTGAGCCCATCCATTGACTATTTCATTTTGGTTATTGCATTTTTTTGCTTTGTTTTACAATTTCCATTTTATTCTTCTTTACATCTTCTATTTCTCTGCTGAGAGTTTCTATTTTTCAATTTGCTTGAAGTGTGTTCCCAAATGCTCACTAAAGCATTTTTATGATGGCTGCTTTTATATCTTTGTTGGGTAATTGTAACTTTTTTTTTCATCTTGGTTTTGGCATCTATTGATTGGCCTTTTTTCCCATTTAATTTTGCTTCTCTTGATTCTTGTATGATGAATGATTTTTTATGGAAACCTAGATATTTTCAGTGTAATGTTACGTGATGCTAGATCTTATTTAAGCCTTCTGTTTTAGCTGACTTCTTTTGACATCACTAGGCAGGGAAGGGTAGAGGAGCACTGCCTCATTACCACCTGTGAGGGTAGAATTCTAGGTTCTCTGCTCACTCTTTGTAGATATCCAAGGGAGGGACTTCTCGTTACTGCTGGGAAGGACTGGAATGCTGACTCTCCACTGGCCACTACCCATGCCTCCCTGGCTGGGACAGGTGAACCTCATTACTGCTCCCCACATGCTTCCCACTGGCATCATGATTTGGATCATGTTCTCCTTACCACTGATTGGGGGTGCGAGGGCTCATTCCACTGTGTCTCCTCTGACACCACTCCAGTGAGGAAGGGAGGGAAGAGAGTGGGTCCCAGACTCCCTGTCTGGCCTTCTCTGATAGTTTTGATGGGGGATGAAGCAGGTTTTGGTGCTTCATGACAGCCTGGGGAGAGTGAAAATCTAGGCTCCCCTTTCATCTTTGCTGGTGTGGGTAGTGTGCGGAGTTTACTGTATGGTATTTGGCAGGAATAGAGAGGTAATTGTCTACAAATTTTCCATCCTGCTAGGCAACTCTCTTTCCATTCCTGTGGCTAGAGTGAGTAGTCCTTTGTGGGACCTTTTTTGTTTGTGCCAATTGCCATTTCCGGTTTGTTGGTTTCTTCAGCAGAGCATCTGGGATCCATGCAGTGAAAAGAAAGCCGGAGACCTGACCACCGTGTGCTGCCTTGGGTCCCCAGGTCCTGGCCACCCTGTCTTGTCCACTCCACCTTCCAGAGTCTCCTCATGTCTGTTTTGTTTTATGTCCAGAGTTTTTAGTTGTGCTGGGGGAGGGATAGAGAAAAGCATGTCTAATCCATCTCCCCTCTAGTCTGCCTGTGACTTTTAAAAGACTGCACTTGGACTGGTAGCTAGTTCTCTCCCATTTAGAAATAGGTTTGACATATTCTCAACAAATGTTCTATAATAGTTGTTTAGTTGCTCAGTCGTGTCTGACTCTGCGAACCCATGGACTGCAGCATGCCAGGCTTCCCTGTCCTTCACTGTCTCCTGGAGTTTGCTCAAATTTATGTCCATTGAGCCAGTGATGCTATCTAACCATCTCATTCTCTGCCATCCCCTTCTCCTCTTGCCTTCAATATTTCCCAGCATCAGAGACTTTTCCAATGAGTCGGCTCTTTGTAACAAATGCTTGGCAGCTATAATAAAGTGGAAAAGGTGCTCAGCAGGAGTCAGGAGAGCCAGGCCCTTGCCTGGGCATCTTGACCCCAGGCGGTTTTCAAACCTCGGGCAGACTCCATCCCCTTATTTTCTGCAGCAGGAAATAATTTGCTGAGATAATCTCTGACACTATTTCCTTACTGGAGCTTTTCCCCCTTCTTTTTCGTTAAACAGTAGCCAAGATTTTTTTAAAAATTAGATTGATTCTCTCTTGCCTTGGGGACTTTTGAGTTGCAAGGCTCTGCCCTAAAAGTTTCCAAGTGTCCAGAAGATAATCTCCCTAACCAGACTTCTGCTTTCATTTCAGCAAAATGACAGTCAGGTCTTCCCGGAGGGGAAGGGATAGAGCTGAATCTCCAGAGGGGAGAGGCAGGAGGTGGAGGAAACATTTTGCAGGCCTGGGAAGGGGAGAAGTGGGTGGGCAGATCCCAGGAGAGCTCAGGCGTCTCCAGGAGGCATGAGGACTTCTGCTGGGTGGCTTGGGTGCTGAGCACAGTGGACTGGAGCTGTGGTCTTCGGAGCTGTGGAAAGTCACTCTGTGTTCCAGCGGGCCTGACTTGTCCTGCTCCTGGGGCTTGGAAATCAAATGCACACGTGTTCCTGTGATGGCATCTGCGCTCTGACCCTGCAGGGCTGTTCTAAGCATCTCAGCGGGTAATGCACATTACAGCACTTTTCAAACCACTAGATGGAATGATCTGATGGCTCTGGGTAGGGCTTGTCTTGTAGGATTGAGTACCTGGAGTTGGGGAGGGCAGTTCCCCAGAGGAAAAGTGGGTGCCCCGTGGCCTGGGGGGGGGTGGTTCCAGCTACTCCCCAGCTGGCTTCTTTTATGGGGGGACATGCTTCTATGTCTGTGGGGGAAGGAGGCCTCCAGTCGTTTTCTGATGTGTGCCTCTGAGACTTCTCTCCTAATTTTCGGCTTTGAAGGTCATCTCTATTGCCAGATGCTATTTTCTCTTTCTTCATTTGTAGAAATGGTTGGTCTCCTGTATCTTTCCCACCATTCTGTGTTCCATGTTAATGAGAGAAAACAGAAATAATCTGCTTGCAATGGTTAACTTGCCTCTTGCTCACTTAGCTTATAAAATACTTACCTGCCTTGTTCTTTCTCTCATTCACTCACCTCCGCCTTCCCTCTTACCATCCGGGTTCTTTTCCTCTCTCCCTCCACCTGCACCATACTCTCAGTGGTGACCCCTCCCCTGCTCTCGCCTCTGACAGGCTGGGGATGGCAGGGCCCCTCTCTGGAGCTGGGCTCATGCTCACATGTGATGGGGGTGCATCTGGACTGAGACAGATGCTGAGGAAGCCAGACTGTTGTTGTTTAGTCATGTCCAACTGTTTGTGACCCCATGGACTGTAGCCTGCCAGGCTCCTCTGTCTGTGGGATTCTCTAGGCAAGAATACTGGAGTGGGTTGCCGCTTCCTTCTCCAGGGGACCTTTCTGGCCCAGGAATGGAACCCATATCTCCTGCATTGGCGGGTGGATTCTTTACCACTGAGCCACTGGGAACCCCGGGGGAGTCAACAGGGCCAGCAAAATAGGAATCAAACCAACCATAGACAGGGAAACAATGTTTCTTAAAAGGACACCAATTACAGAGTCCCTGTTTGGTGTGTGGCGTCGCCTGTCATCCTCCCAGGCAGCCTTTGTCTGTGCATCTGTCTGCTCAGCTACTCCCCTTTCCACCCTTTCCCATCAAAGGCTAAGACTCCTATTCTTCCTATTTAAGGCTCTGTCTCTCTCCCCCTTTCCACTTCCTTCTTTCTGTCTTCCTTCCTCCCTCTCACCTCTTCTCGCTGTCTCCTTCTCTCTTTTTCCTCCTTTTTAGAAGTGGAAGCAATGGAGGTGATGTGAACAAAAGTAGAAGGGGTCTGATGACTCTGCCAACATGAGTGGAAGAACCAGAGAGGCCAAGAGGTCAGGGGCCATGACCTGAAAGCAGGTCTCCAGCCCAGCAAAGGGCAAGTCTCCCCTCGAGATGACTCTAGTGACCAATACCTGCTATATTGTGGGCCTGGGGTACTATAGGGCAGGGTTCCCCAGACCATCCCTGCCTCCCAAAGACCCCACCATGTTTCCCATCCCCGCCAGTCTGGGGAAAGGGCAAGCCCGTCTTTCCTATTGGTTGTTGAGGCATCAGATTCTGCTTTCATTTGTCTGATACCTTCACAGTCAGAGCTTGGGTTGTAAAGAGTAAGCAAGCAAAAAAACGCTTTCCTACACCATACCTCCAAAGTCAAGCTCGGTTGAGGCTTTGGAGAAAGAAATCCCATAAGCTCTCACATTGCTGCAGAGCAGAGGTCAACATAATGAGAGGAGCTAAGGAGGTGGGGAGTCAGCCTTCTGTCATAGATTTTTTTTGTTTTACTCCAGGCAGTGGTGGTGGCAGTGGTGATTTAGTTGCTCAGTTGTGTTCAACCTTGTGACCTCATGGACTGTAGCCCTCCAGGTTCCACTGTCCATGGGATTTCCCAGGCAGGAATACTGGAGTGGGGTGTCATTTCCTTCTCCAGTAGATCTTCCTGACCCAGGGATCAAACCCACATCTCCTGCATTGCAGGCAGATTCATTACCACTGAGCCACCAGGAAAGCCCATCTGGGCAAAGATGGGCATCGATGGGGGAGAAGCCCCCCTGCTGGAACACTGCCGGGCATGCACATTTCCACTCTGGGCACTTCATGCACACTGGGAACAACCAGTGTGGAGGATCCAGAGGGACTGGGGGTGGGAGGTATTGATTGAATAGCTCATGAGCTTGGACACTGCTCCTGGGGCTGATTGGAGAAGGCAATGGCAATCTACTCCAATACTCTTGCCTAAAAAATCCCATGGAGGGAGGAGCCTGGTAGGCTGCAGTCCATGGGGTCGCCAAGAGTCGGACACGACTGAGCGACTTCACTTTCACTTTTCATTTTCATACATTGGAGAAGGAAATGGCAACCCACTCCAGTGTTCTTGCCTGGAGAATCCCAGGGACGGGAGAGCCTGGTGGGCTGCCATCTATGGGGTCGCACAGAGTCGGACACGACTGAAGCGACTTCGCAGCAGCAGCAGCCTGGGGCTGATGATCCATAAGTGGGTGGATATTCCTGCCTGCATGGGGTTTACATTCTTGAGCAGTGTGGCGGACAGGAAACACAATCAATAGTGAATTAATTCGGTGATGCACGGATTATAAGGGGGCATAGCATCAGGGATGAGATGGTTTGGGAGGGGGTGCAACTGCAGATATATATATATAGTCTCCAGAGTGGGACACCTGCAGGACTGCTTCCAAAAGGGCGGGGCCATGAGAGACCTGAGGCCTGAGTGGCACCAGTGTGCTTCTGGCAGGGTGTCCTTTAAACTACACAATAAGAGTTCCTCTAACTTAGGCAAGGAATTATTAATTAATATTTATGAAATATGTTAATCTCACAGAGCAAGCATAAAACATACCAAATTTAGATCCTTGGGTTAGGAAGATCCCCTGGAGGAGGGCATGGAGACCCACTCCATTATGAGGAGGGCATGGCAACCCACTCCAGTATTCTTGCCTGGAAAATCACATGGACAGAGGAGCCTGATGGGCTACAGTCCACAGGGTTGCAAAGGCTGAGTGACTAAGCACAGCACATAGACTCATCATTAATATATGTTCCCAGGTTGTTTCTCCAGGGCAAGATATTCTCAGGTCCATGCCCCGAGCCATGGACCACCTGAGACCTCCTGCCTCCTGAAACCACGACTCCGAGCTGACACAGATGATAATTAACCCAAGCTTCTTTATTCTTCCCCTTAAAAAGATCCCAGAATCAAAGAGCTGGTGGAAGTGGATCTGAGGCTTGTCTCCCCATTCCTGGCTTGGTGCCCTGCATTTAAGGCTACACTTTCCTGCCTCACATTCCAGTGTCTGTAGCTTGACTTTGCTGCATGATGGAAGAGTGGACCTGATTTGGTTTTGGTCACAGTGATGGGATGCAGGCTTGTTACTGGAAGGCCCATGTGGTGACAGCCTTCCATAGTGGAAAGCCAGCAGACAGAAAGCAGAGCCATCGACAGAGCTTGGGATCAAGGGCTGAAGCCTGAAACCAGTGCATCCCGAGTCTTCCTGTTACCTAAGACAGTGAAATACTTTGAGCCAGTTGGAGAGGGCATTCTGTCACTTACAATCAAAGAAGTCCCGATAGCCACGTCACAGATCTGAACAGATCTGACCGACTTTATTCACCATTTGTTTATTCCCAGATTTGGCACAAGAAGGATATCATTAGCAAGGATTAGAATTGCTGGCTATGTGTCCACGCGCAGTGGAGCACACATTATCTCCCATGTGGCTGAGACGATTGTTATCCCAATGTACAGATGTGTAAGTGGAGCTCTCCACGGCCTGTAACAGAAAAGCCAGCAAGGACCCATTTTGTCACTGTCTTCCCTCTCTGGCTTCATCCTCAGGCTCCACATACTGTCCTCCTGGCCATTTCCAGGGGCTCGGCGAGCAGAGCCTTACACTTCCAGTACCTGACCAATCACTGACGGAATCAGGTGGTGTAGAGCTGGGGGCAGGGGCAGCTCCAGAAGGATGTTCTGAGCATATGCCCAGCAGTGAGGAGAGTGGGTCTTGGGCAGAGAATACATGCCACGGCAGCAGGACCACACTGTCACTTGTCCTGGCTCTACAGCAGGGTCTGGTCGATTCTCATGGAGAGTTCCTCCATGGTCACATTCTATTGTGTCTCTTGCCCCTGTTTTGTGTTCCATTTGGCCCTGGGGCAAGTGGTGGGCT
Organism: Cervus canadensis; assembly: GCF_019320065.1. Lineage (NCBI taxonomy): Eukaryota > Metazoa > Chordata > Mammalia > Artiodactyla > Cervidae > Cervus > Cervus canadensis. The sequence goes on from NC_057392.1 coordinate 19,995,819, forward strand.
TCAAGGCTGCCCACAAATCCCAGGTCTCAGAGATGAGGCACCTCCATCCCTGCCTTTGGGTCTCAGTTCTCACAGACAGCCTTGTGAATCTGAAACCTCTTTCCAGAACATTCGGAGTTCATTGGCCTCCCTGCTCAGCATGTTCAAGGCACCACACAGACTGGTGGGCCTGGCATGTAGAGAGCGAGTGGCACCTAGAGATACAGCAGTCAGATTTCTTAACAACAGAATAGAGGTGATGCATGAACTATTCAAGTGAACTATGCAGACAAAGGCAGGGCCCTCTCGCCCTTGAGCTCATGCATTACACTGCCTTTCCCTCCATCCTTTGATTCGAGGGGAGATTTTGCCTATGGTCATAAGATCTCAGGTGTGAAGCCCCCCTGCCTGGTGTAAAAAGCTGTGCTCCCTCTCCCCATGAGAAAAGCAGGGGCTTCACCAACCCGAGGAAGAGTGGGGAGGGGTGACCCAGTGTGCTGGAGGTGAGAAGGGATGCATTCCTACCTGTGGTCCCCACATGCAAACCACTGAATAAAAGCATTAGCCTCTGAGATTGGGAGTAAGGAATGTCTTATCACCATGGTTACCAGGAAATGGTTCCACTTACATATAATAAGGGTCTTAGCAGAAGCCAGGCCATCTGATACTCCCGTCTGGGGCCACAGGAGAGGGTGCTTGATGTGTCTCTCCTTATGCATAAACACAGCTGTGGGCCAGGCACTGGCAACACTGCATCTAAAATAAAAAAAAAAAATGTTTTTGGTTTTTTGTTGAGGTGGGAGTTGGGGACCTGGCCAACTCCTGAAGGACAGAGGCCTGGGCATCTTCACCTAGCACCCTTTTGTTATCCAAGGCTTAACTCTGCGTCTGGCACCCAGCAATGTTGGGTGACTGTGCTGCCTCAGTAGGCAGGAGCGGGTGCCCCAGATACAGAGCTGTAATGGTGGGGGGCGGGTATTGGAGCGGCCAGCTCCTCTTTAGTTCTCACGCTCCTACCTGGCAGAGAGGTGCCCAACAACGGGAAAAAAGAGAGAAAGAGAGAGAGAAGTTCCTTTACCCTTCCACTCTCCCTCCCAAGACGAACCTCCCCCTCCCCGCCCCGCCCCCCGCACACCCTGCAAACTGAGGTGGTAGTCCTGACGGGGACCCCCCGCTGACAGTCGGGGGCCCAGGGTCTCTGGCCCAGCCCCCGTGAGTTTCGGAACTCGAAGACGCGGGGTCTGCGGAGGATCCTCTGCACCTGCCGGGCCAGGGGCTCGGGCAGCCAGAGGAGCCTGTAAGCAGAGAACTGGGCCAGCCGCGCCCCCGCAGAAGCAAAACAAGAGCACGCGCACCTGTCGGCTCCGCCCCACCCCCGCGCGCCGGCCAATCGCTAGTAGAGGGCGGGGCCGTGTGGGCGGGTCATGGGCGGGGCCTGAGTGGGCGAGTCGTGGGCGGGGCCGGGGCCCCAGAGCAGTAGAGCCGGAGCCCGAGCCCGCGCGGCGCGCAGGAGCCGAGCCGGTGCGAGCGCAGCCTCGTGCCCGCCGCCCGTCCCCGCCGCCAGCAGCCTTGTCCCCGCCGCCGCCGCCGCCGCCGCCGCCCCCGGGGCATGGCCTGTCTGATGGCCACTTTCTCGGTCGGCACCGCCATGGTGAGTGAGCGCATCCGTTGTCCCCGGGGCTGGGTTCTGTTCTCCCGGAGAATAAGAAACGCACAAAGACCTGCACCCTGACACCTGCCCGTGAGCCCCGGGGGAGGCGCTCGACTCACATCGCCCCCCGCCCTGGCCGCCTGACGCCTCAGGATGCTGCTTGCAACCGAGGACGCGGGGAAGGCGGAGGGCCAGGGGACGGAGGGAGGAAAGGAGGAGGTCCCACAACTGGACAGATGGCCTTGACCTCGTCCGCCTCTGGGTGCCCGGCCTGGGGACCCATAGCATACTGGGGCGGGGCGGCAGCCTGGGCCAGAGGAAAAGGGGGTCCCATCCCTCTGCCCGCGCGCGTGGCGGGAGCCTGAGGAGCAGGCTGCTCTCCGGAGCGCCGGCACTGTCTAGGGGAACAAAGGAGAGAGGTGGTCGAGAGCCTGGGCTGCCCTTTCGCTCCTGGGGATAGCCTCTCCCGGACCTGCTCAGGAGGGGGCGGCGGGCGGAGTTACGGGGAGGCAGGTGAGGGGCTAGCCTGGGTACCTCCGGTCACATTTCTCTACCCTGGAGAGAGACTGGGGTGGGGACAAAGGCGCTCATCTCACTCTTCCCAAGGGTGCCAGCTCCGTAGGGGTACCACCAGGTGCAGGAGAATTCTTTGCTAGACACTTACAGTAAGTGCTGTTTCTATAGGTGGTCAGTGCTGTTTCTATAAAGGTCTTCTTGCCCCTTTAAAACAGCTCCATAAACTCACGTTAGAAAAAAAGAAAAACAAACTAACTGTTGTCTCACCCATCCCAGGGCCTTTCATTTCTATGCCCAGCACACCGGCAGTGCAGTGAGGTACTTCTGGACTGATTTCAGGTCATCTAAAGTACAGATAGAATAAAGTATTCCGTATTCCAAGCCATCTCACCCTCCCCCTACCAACCCCCCAAGCATCCTTCTTCTGTCCTTTGTCTGTGTGTTTACTATCCTGCTAGTCACTTCCCATGAGCTGTAACCCCACCGTGCACAGCACGCACCGGTTTTTTCCCCACCCTTTGCCTTTATTTCATTTTTAGCATCCTGTATTTGAAGTCAGCAGGGCTCTGCAGGATTTGACCGACAGTTACCTCTTGCCTTGAGCGAAAGAAAAAAAAAAAGTAGCCGGGTTTCTGCGCATGCTCTGCTCTGACAACTGCATCCTATGATTCCAAACAGGTTACTGTAGAACATACCCAGCCTCGCCAGCTCATTATATAATGATTTTGTGTAAACCGAGAGAATGGGGCCGCGGACACATTGAGGAGGTTGGCAGAGCAGGAAAGAGCCAGGGGCAGGGGGATCCACAAGCCAGGTCCCATCTCTGGAAGGTCTCTGCCTTTATGACCTAGCTTCTTATATATGACAGGGATCCCCAAATGAAAAAGGCAGCCCCCTCATGACGTTTGCTTTTATCTGCTTGAATGTTTGGGTAACACTTGACCATTTTTCATTTGCACTTGTTCATTTCTTTGGGATTCCAGAATGATGGTGGGAATGGGAAATGAAGGAGATTGTTGTTGTTAGTTGTGGATAAAGGAAGTTTCAGGTCTTGGAGGTGCCTGGTAACTAACTCTTGAAGCCCGTTCAAAGCTGCAAAAGTGCCTTATACATGTGAGACAATAGTGAATCAGAATGTTTTAAGGTAGAGATGTTTTTGTCAAGATTTCCTGAATGTTACCTTACGGTTTGATGCTGCACCAGAACTTAGGTGTTTCTTTCATGTGAGGCTGAGCTCACTTTTTTCAGAGAATGATGTTTTGTGTGAAAATCATTCTCCCTGAAAACCTTGTGCTTTTTTTAATTTAAAATTTCAACCCAAGTCATAAACAGAGCCCTAGAGACATTCCCAGGGCCCTAAACTTTCCTCTAGGGTCCAGCCCAGGGCTGACTGCCAGGTGTGAGTCTAGAGAAGGTGCCTTGGAGGATGGGAAAACCACCCACCCATGTTCACGAGTCCCTGAGCTGGGCTGGGTGGGGCAAGCAAGACTCCCAATGGAATTGGCATTTGGGGCTGTTGGAAGCCAGGTTTTGGAGACGATGAGGTTGGCACTCTGAGTGACCGTATCAGTGACACCTACCCTTTGCTTAATTAAGGGCTTGACGCTTGGGTTCTTTTCCCTAGGCAGTGCTCTTGAGGGTGCTGGACCTAGTTTTCCTTTTTTTGTGCTCAAGGTTCCAGTGTGGGGGTGGGGTCTGCCCTCCAAATGCAGGGTTCACCCGTCTAGGTGCACACTGTAGCTGGCAGCAGGGAGAGAAGTGGGGGAGAGTGCATGCCAGTACCTGGAGCCTGTGAGTTCCTCTTTCCTTTCTTCCCAAGATGCTGTAAAAAGATGCTGAAAAGTTTCTGTCTCCAACTGGGCTTCCCTGAGTAAAGAGAGTGAACCAGCGTCACTGTGGTCTGGGGTGGGGGCGGGGCTTGCTGACTGTTAGAGACCCTCCCCAGCTAAATAGGTATCTCGATGTGCAAGGAAATCAGCGGCCAAGAAAAAATTCTTACCAACAGCAAGCAGAAACAGTTCAAATGGGTCTCCTTGGCACTCAACACCTGTGAATGGACTCGCTATTATTTACCGTTTACTATGCGACACAAATTGTGTGGAGGGAGAGGGCAAAGACAATGCTTCGGTAAGATAGAGAAGCATACAATGAAAGGGAACCAATGGGGAGGGAAGATATATTTGTTTCATTTTTAATGAGCTCCAGAGGCTAAGGACAAGCTAGCTGTAACCTACATCCTTGGCGGCTCTCATCTGAGGATGTGTTTGAAGAGAGCTGGTCTATTTCGGAGTGACAGCCACTACCTCCCATCAGACAGGAATGCAGGATTTTATTAATTGGACACCCGTTGGAAAGACGGGTGATGGTATGCACTGCTTTGGTTGCTTTGGAAGGTGGGCTTGTACGGTTTCCCCAGTCTCTTGTGGCTTTGCCTGTGATGGACAGGGGCTGGGATGGCCTAGGGACCACTGCAATTTGCCTATAGAAAGCCAAGTGATAGTCCATCATGGTTAGGGACGCTGCCTGTGGGAGCACCCTGCAGGAACTGGCCCCCAGTGGCCTCTCCTTAGCTGTGGGGCCTCAGGCTCTGTGAAATGGAGTGGAAAAGGGTATGCCCCCTGTCGAGCTGTGGAGACAGAAGGGGAGTAATCTATGCAGCCTGGAGTGTAATGGGCACATTGTCGTGCATTACTGAATGAATAGTCGCTATTGTTCATAATCGTTTATCTACCACGCGGGAGGCATAATAATTCAAAACTTTATATAGGAAGTTTGGGCCTCTGGCTTCTCTTTTTCAGTTCCAAATCAGTTTACTCACCCAGCTTTGTCCCACCGGCCCGTCCATCTGTCTCCCTCCCCACTGCCCCAGCTGGTGGAGGTCACTCACTCCCACCACCCCCCTACTGCCCGGGCTCCGGCTCCCTGTGGACTTACTTGGCTACTTGCTACTTCCTCCTTGACATCCCTCTGCGGCCCACAGAGACCTCCAGATACAGCGCAAATCGCTTAACAAGCTTGGCAAGCCCTCCACCGAGCGGACCCGGTGAGCCTCTCTAGTCCCATCTTGTTCCAGAAGCCCTTTCCCCCACCCCACATCAGCGCTCCTGCCCCTGAATTTCCGGTCTCCAGGTGCTTTGCCCTCTCATGCTGCCCAGCCTTTGCATCTGCTGTTCCCTCGCAGGGAAGGTCATGAAGCAACACCTCTCCTCCACCTCCCCTTGCTAAGCCCAGCTCACAGTTTATTTCCTCAGAAGCACCGTGTGTCCCACACCCCAAGGCCCACGCTGCACTGGGTGACCCCTGCGGGTCCCAGTAGCATCTCCTCCTAGCCCTGGACCCTTGTATTGAAATTCTTTGGGGCCCAGTCTTGACCCTGAGCTTGCTGAGGCCACAGGCCGTGTCTGGCCGGCTGACTGCTGATCCCCAGGGCTTTATCTGAGCTAAGAGTGACAGAGGGAGGGCGTAGATAAGCCTGGAGTCTAGAGGGGGAAATCAGACCCCCGTCATGCTCCACGTTGGCATCTGCTCCAGTTGGGAGGAGGGTGGCGTAATGGCTGCTCATCCCCGTGTTGTGTGTGCTTCATCAGCTCTGCGAGACCTGACCTGTCTCTGAGCTTCCTCAGGATGGCCCACCTTGGCGGGAGGGGGAAGGAGGCCACGCCCTGGGGAGGGGCTGCTGGAAACTCCTGGTCCCTAACTGAACACAAAACGATTGGCCACCCAGGCTTTAGAGCCTCAGGACGCGATGCAGACATCTCACCTTTCAAGGTGGGGGGTGATGACGGACTTTGGGGACCAGGCCTGGAGCTAACTGCCCTGCCCATTGGTCTCTCCACTACCCCATGCATGCGGGCGTGCGTGCTCAGTCGCATGGGACCTTTTGTGACCATGGACTGTAGCCCGCTAGGCTCCTCTGTCCATGGGATTCTCCAGGCAAGAATACAGGAGTGGGTTGCCAAGCCCTCCTCCAGGGGATCTTCCTGACCCAGGGATCGAACCCTTTTCCTGCGTCTGTCTCCTGCACTGCAGGAGGATTCTTTACCGCTAAGTCCCGCCCCAGCCCCCAAGCCCTTCCACTACCCCACCCCCGGCCAAAGCCAGGATTGGTGCTTCCAGGACTCCTGTGGAGTCAAACTGGGTTATAACTCGGGGAAAGAAGCTCCTGTTCCCGGAAGGGCAGGACAGGTGGCACAGGGATGGCATGCTGGAGTTGAAGGTGAGCGTCGCACTGCTGGGTCAAAGGCAAGCTCGTGCAGAACTGGGGCAGGGTCTCTGTTGTTCCTTCAAGGGGCCCCATCACTGAAGGTGCTGGGCCTGCGCGGATGCGGAAGCCCAGCAGCGCCCTCCTGGGCGCAGGAGGGGCTCCTCCACAGCCCAGGCTCTGAGGAGGCCCGTTGTCAGGCTGACACAAACCCGATTGTGTGGGGGATGCACGAACCCACTCATGTTTGCGTTTGAAGCACTTCACGTGCTTGGTGCCAGCGGCAAAGCAAGATTAATTTTGTCAAGAGTTTTACTCTACACTTTAATTTTTATCCACAGAATGTTACAGTCAATGAACTAAGTTCTGATGCAGTAAAGCTTTCCAGAGGTGGGAGATGCCTGGGAGGTGTGTGTGTGTGCGTGTGTGTGTGTGTGTGTGTGTGTGTTGTGTGTCTTTTTCTTAAACAGCAAAACAACATTTTTAAGCATCATAAGAGCCAGAAACCCCTGTGGTCACATCTCCCCATCCCCTTACTCCTGCTTTAAAAATCTGAAACCTCCAAATCCTCTGATATTGCAGGGGGCCCTTAAAATCAATGATGGAAATAATGTCAGATGATTAAGGATGCAGTCACTGTACACACAGGAGGTCATTCTAATGGGGAGAGGGCTTGTTTTGGTCACTAGAGTTGCTGGGGTTTGTAAGAATGTTTATTGATGATCCACTTTCTGGTTTTGTTTTAGATTTTTTATTAGAAACAATAATGATCAGAAAGCCATCAACTTGAAAGAAATACTCCACAAACCTATGGAAAAATAACAGTGTGATATACTCCTATATATCTGGGAACAAATAGTAGCATGTCAGGGGCTACCTAGCCATAAAGCCATCAGAAGGGCCCGAATTATCAAAGATGGTCATCCAGATCAGCCTAGATCAGGCAGACTGCCTCAACAGTATGGAGGTGTGTCACTGGAGGCCCACGCTTTTGGCACGGGGGAATGTTCTCTCTCGATTCAAGAGACAGCTAGAAAAAGCACAGCACATTATTTGTCCACCCCAGGGTTCTTCTGTGTTTTGGAGGTGCCTGAAGCATATTGATTTGTTCAGCATTGCCAAGCCATTAGAAAGGATATTCCTTTCTCTGCATAAATACTTTTGGTTCTTGGGTCATCTGTTCAGTGGACTCCCAGTGGAAGCCTGAAAGGCCAGTGGAGCTACGTATTAGGTATCCTGATGATGCAGTGGAAGAGGCACCCGTTTTTATGGATGACTCATATTCTGGGATCCCTTCTGCCCCTCACTTGATTGTAGAGCTCAGAGCAAGTTCCTTAAAATAGTCTGTGCTTCAGTTTCCTTGTCTGTATCACAGAGAAAAAAAAATCAAGCTTTCCAACACTTCAGAGCTATTATGAAGAGACAGTGAGAGAGGAGAGTTGTAGGGGGTTTGGAAAATTTATAAGGAAAACACAAAGACCAACTCCTAGTGGTCCAAGCGATACCATTGCTCTTGAGAATGTGTATGAGGTTATACCAGGGAGGTACTGAGCGAGATCATCATAAAGCTTTCTCAACTGTGCATTTCTTAGCAGTCTCACTCATTTTTGTTGGGTTTTTTAACAAGTGGACTGTAAGTAGGTAGTTTTTTAGGGTGGCTGATGTTTCATTCTTTGAGAAAACTGGTGTATTTATTTTGGTTTTGTGATTAGATGTTATGGTTGCTAAATAAGACGGTAGATCAGTTTCATAGTTTATCTTTAGCATATTTACAGTGGTAGAAGAAGTGAGGGCTGGAGAGAGGGAATTCCTCTAGGGGAGCACCGGTCCTGTGCTGCTGAGGGCACGGTGGAGGGTGAGGAGTGTTGACAGATGGTGCCGACCGATGGACGGCTCTGTCCTTGTGGGCCTCGCCGTGATGTAGCTGACACCCGCTCTCGGCGCTTCTTTCCTGCCTCTCTAGAACGGCTCTTCAGGGATGACCGAGCCCAAGTCAGTGTGCGTCTCCGTGGACGAGGTAGTCTTCGGCAACAGGGACGCCATGGAGAAGGAGCTGCTGAACGGACATCTGAAGAAAGAGGACAACAATCTCACAGAAGCCCAGCGGCTCTCCTCCCTGCCTCGGAGAGCGGCAGTGAACATTGAGTTCAAGGACCTCTCCTACTCTGTCCCAGAAGGCCCCTGGTGGAGGAAGAAAGGTAGGGAGCGGAGCTGCTGGGAGCCTTTGGATGGTGGGCGGAGCCTTCGCGGTGGGCGGAGCCTTGAAGGAATCAGGTGGTTTGGGAAAATCTGGGTCTGGGAGGTGGGGGACTGTCTCTTTCCACTCCGGCTCTGCTGTGGCCAATCTGCCTAATTGCTTTATGTCTGAGTTTTTACTTATCTATGATATGAACAGATCAGATTAGATGACTCGAGAGACACAGTGTTTTTGTTCTTGTCTTTTTAATTGAAGTGTAGTTGATTTACAATGTTGTGTTAGTTTCCGGTGTACAGAAAGTGAGTCAATTTACACACACACACACACACACACTTTTATAGCTTCTTTTCCATTAAAGATTATTGCAAGATATTGAATATTGTGCTACACAATAGGTCCTTGTTGTTTATCCATTTTATACATCGTGGTGTGTATCTGTTAACCCCGAACTCCTAATTTATCCCTCCCCTTCTCCCTCTGGTAACCACAAGATTGCTTTCTGTGTCTGTGAGTCACACAATAGTTCTTAACCTCTGATATGATCACAAAGTTTGACCAGTGCTCCTGTGTGCTGGCTTCCAGTCTGAATACGGAGGGTTCTCTTTACTGGGTGCTGTTAATGGTAGTCTTTCAAGATGGGACTTTTTTTGGTTTCTGAGAAAAATGGAAACCAGGTGTTTCCTCCCATGCTTGAAGTGTTGAAAAGTAACCAGTGACCCAGGATAACCTCTCTGGAAACCAGTTGTGTATGTTTACAGATCTTGAAAGGACCAGGGGGGTGTTGGTGGGCTAGCCATAAACATAGAAGAGTCGATGGAGCAGGTGAGACTTCAGAGATCTTGGGAGACGTGCACACACAGGAGTTTGCCGCTGCCCTTTTGATTCTTGTTGGGAATTGACAACTGCTGGTATTTTGAGTTTTCTTAGAAACGGAGATGCTCCTTTGCTAGCTCTTGATTTTCAGAGTATAAAGTTGATACCTCCCTGGGCTGGTATTTCTTTTTCTTCAAGCCTGACTGACTTCTTCCCATGGAATTCACTCCTCATCCACCTCAGCTCTGTGTACCCACCCTGTGTCCATCTTTGGAGGCAGGGGAGGGAGGTGACTGGGAGAGGACATGTTAGATGTCACCCAGAAATGATGGTCTTTAGTTTCTAACGAACCATTTAAAACAACTGGAAAATCATGAGGAGTTTGGAACAAAGTGATTCTGGTGCCTTCTAAATGTTCATATTGTTTAAACTTTTTAACTTAATCTAGACTCTATCCTTCTTCCTTTATGAAGAAGACCCACCAAGACTCACTTTTTTTTTTTTTTAACTTCCCTCTCTTGCCTTCATTTTGTTTCCTACTGCCTTGAAGCGAATCTGTTGAGACGGTTGGTGTGGCACCCCAGAATTCCTTGGAACCATGGTTTTAGAGCCTTGATTGACAGATCCTTGGGACCTTGGAGCCAAGTTGACTGTGGGATGACTGTGTGTCTGTTACCACAACCAGGAACAGATCCCAAACAGATACTATCAGCAGCTGATAGTATCTGAGTGATCTGAGACTTATATTTTCAGGGTGTGCCAGCCTGTTTCATTAACAAAGACGTTCTGTGAGAGGCTCAGGAGCCTATTTGTTGAGCCTCTTGAAATTTCAACATAAGTTTCCAGCTTTTTCCTTGTCCACTTGAAAAAAGAATTTTATTGAAAAAATGCACTAAGTGACTAGGAGGGCATCGTGAGGTTTTGACCTGATGTGTCTCTATAGATAAATGGTGGCAAACCTGTGGGAGACATGAACAGGTTTCTCTCCACATGTTATGTGTGGCCTTAGAAATGTGATCATGATGTTAGAAGTGCTTAGATGGGTATTTTTCAAATGGAGACAACTTGCAATGCAGAAATGCCGACATTTGAAAACAGAGGCAGAATTTTGGTTTGAAATCCAACCTGGCAGGTGTTCGCTTGGGGCTCTGGCAGGTGAAGAATATCATTTCCTGGCCAGATGTGTGGCTTGCCCACACTATAGTCTCTACTTGTTAGAACTGGTCATGCCGATTGTCAACGGAAATGGCCTCTTAATTAGCGAGGGAGAGGCCACCAAGGTGCATGGCCAGTGGCCTACTAGGAAGCCTTGCCCAGGTGGCTTCCGGGTAGACACTTGCCCTGAAGTAACCTCTGTGTGGGCTCAGGATGGGGGCTGGGTGGAGGAGTAGGGTGTGGGCCCCAGGGACCTGCCTGTGAGTCAGAGATGGTTAGGGCCGGAGTGGAAGGCAGGCTGATGTGTCCGGGTTGCTGGTTTCTCAAGCAGCGAGGGCTGACTTCTCCATCTGGCTTCCTCCTTGGCCTCTGCAGCACCTATGTCTGCTCCCCCCGGCCCTGCCCTCCTTCCCTGCGCTCCATCATTTCCTTCGTTCTTGCTGCCCCGGTGGTTTATCACTCCCGCACACCCGGAGGCTGGGGGGTACCTGTCCACCTTCTCACCAAATACAGAGGAAGCAGCATGTTCAGGACTTGCTCTGAGCCTCAGCTTCGGGGACAGGCCTGAGGCTGGACGGTGGTTTCAGACTCAGTGGTCCGGCTTGGTGCCCAGGCCACGCCTGGCGCAGGGCCTCGGAGTGCCGGGGTCCCTGTGGCCACAGGGCAGCGGTGCTCTTCTCCAGACTCAGTGCCCATGAGGCCCACTCTGCTGCTGCCCATCCAGCTGGCCAGTGTCTCCCCTTTCTCTTGGTGGCAGCTTTATATTTGGCGTCACCTCTGTGTGATGTGTGATGCCAGGTGTCATGCCGGGTGCAACTGACTGTTGCGGCAAGAGCTTTTGTGCTTTCTTCTCTCACCATGTTCTCTGTTTTTCTGTCTGTACTGAGTTGTTTGTTTATTAAAATTCAACGTTATGTGCCGAGCTCACTATAAGGATCACAGCGGGGCTGAACGCAGCGCACCGAGGAGGGGAGAGGTGTTTCTGAAAGGAAAATGAGAGTTGTGGGTTGAGAGGGTGATGTGTTTCAGGACTGCCTGGTTGTATAGTGAGTGAAGGACACAGGAGCCTGAAGGCTGGGGTGATCGCTCAAAGTCAGAGCCAGCACCCACTCGGCCTTGGATTCCTGTCCAGGCTTCTTCCCCTCACACAGACACTGGTCCACTCAAGTAAACTCCAGGAAAGCCTCCCCCGACCCCCATCCCAGAACAAGGTGCTATGCACTAACTCAACACAGAATGCTGTGGCAAAGTCTGTCACTGGTGTTAGAATAATATCACAAGCTCCTACACAATTATTTTAAAGAAGATGGAAAAAGGAAGCTTCATAACCCTTAGTGGAAAGGATGTGAGTGACTCCATGTTTAAGAAGGCGATGCCAGCACTGGTTCTTTACAATTCTTGAGTTTCATGATTGCCAGGCACTGGCTGTGGCCTTTAAGAAACATCTTGTATTTTCAATTGTAGGTACATTTTCACTATATGATTAATGATGTCTTTAGAGGAAAATGTGGATCGTGTAATAGATTCCTAGTAGAGAACATAATTGTGAAAGGAACTGTTCCCAAGAGAAAAGAGTGCCCCCCGGGGAGGATCTCACTGACTTCTGATATAGTAATGACTTTCCCTCAAGGAATTCCTCTTGGAGCCAGAGTTGATGGGACAGATGACTGGGAACAATTTGGACTTTGGTATCATAACATTAACTAGTCACGTGAACTATTGTGTTGAGGGACGTAGGGAAACGTCTAGTTTAATTGCCCTCACTTACCCCAGTGTGACTTAAATTTGAAAGTAGCTTTTGCTTTGTGGAAGCTAGGCACTGCGTTGGTGTTGGTAACATTTAGGACTCCATATCTATATGGAGTGCTGGGCTGACAACAGAACCACCATGACATGGGTGTGTTTCACCCCTGTTTACAAAACCACTAAGGGTTGCCTTGACTGTTACTTCTGATTTATTTTGCCTTTAATAGGCCTGCCTGGATGTCAGTCACCTTTACCTTCCACAGGGATCCATAAAGAGGCTTCCTAATCTCTTGGAGAGGCTTGGCTGTCCTGTCCGCTCCCCAGGGAGGTGAGGCTGGTGTGCCTGACGTGCTTTGCACAAACAGGTGACTTGATTTTTAGAAATGAAATACACCTCCCCAGATTACCTGTGGGTTGAGAACAAAAGTAATCCTAGCTGGGGCCTTAGAGAGTCTTCTTTCCTCTTCCTCAGCCCGGCTGGGGTCTCAACACGCTAACACTCCAATGGAATGGGACAGCACCTCCTACTCGGAAACCAGACCCTCCAGCCTCATCCTTGCCAAATGCCAGGATAGAGTTAAACATTCTGGGCAGCCCCACATCAGATTATCCATATTGGTTTGCTTCTGAGCCATAAAAATGCATCTGAATGCCCTTCTCAAATTCAAGTTTGCTTTCTCTTAATTTCCACGGCTGTTTCACAAGGCCTGCAATGACAGGCTGGCTAAAATGAGTAGAAGGTGCCATTAAAATCCCTTTCAGCAATTCCATTAAGGGGAAGACTGGATTCCATCCCAGCACTGGGTGACTTGCTCCAACTGGTGGGGACATGGATGGGGAGGAAGGCCAGTGAAAGGAGGACTGTAGAAATTCCAGAGCAGAGAGGGGGCTCTAGGGGGTGGGCTGTTCAGGTGTGAAGGCAGGCTTATGCTCCTCTAGCATGAATGAATTACTTTTTAAAAAATTAATCTTTATTGGAATATAGTTGCTTTACTATGCTGTATTAATTTCCACTGTACAGCAAAGTGAATCGGCCATACATAAATTACTTTCATCTTCTATGGAACTGTCATGCAAAAGCAAGCTTTCTTTGGGGTGCAAAGTAAAGGCTTCTGATACTCTGCCTTTGTTTTTGAGGCTGTGGCTGGTCTTATGGTGCAGTGTAGCAAACCTAGACCTTGCTTACGAGGGCTCCCTGCTTGATGCTGGGGTGTTGACATGGGGAGCCCAGTGACCCCAGGTCACCTTGGTGAATGGAGACAGCTGGAGCACTCCTGTGCCCCCTCCGGGGCCAGTTGCCAGGTTCTCTGTGGCTCCCTGGGACAGGCCACTGGCTCAGGCCCCTTTGATGACGAGGTCTTCTGGAACAGTTCTGAATCTCTGCCTTATAGGTTCCAAAAGAGGCTTTGAAAAACTATAGAGGATGGGCCGACTCTCCTGACAGATGGATGTAGTGTGACCATGTATAAAACCAAAAGAGTTTGCTAGCTTACAGGAAGAACTTGAACATTCAAAGGGTCTAGGCACCCTTTCTGTAACTCTCTTGGGACATGCTGCATGGAGGTCAAACCATCACTAACGGGGACCTGGAATCAGGGGTGCATGATTCATGTGTAGTCTGATCAGGCTTGACAGCCCCCACAGACATAGCACAGGTGACCCTGCTGACATTGGCTTTGAGGTCTCCTCTTCTCTTTCATGCCCATATCAGGCCACCCCAGGCCACCTAGTAGGCAGGACCTACTAACACGCTGCCATTTTTCTAAAGAGTGTGCCTGGTCTGGAGCCATCTGGCCTCTTCAGTGTGACCTCGCAGGACTGTGCTCTGCTCAGTGGGGGGTTGGTGTCACTGTGTCACTTTTTGAGTACATTCTTGTGATACTCATCTTCACCTGCTGGGTAGGTACCCTCCTGCCTTCCTTTAACACCCTCAAGTATGCTCATGTCTTTAAAACTTCATATGCTGGAACTAACATCTCGTATAAACCAGAACTGAATCCATCAAGGCCAAGATATAACCCAAGGTGACATTCTGCTGAACATAAAACCCTTTCTTTTGTCTATAAACTGGTAGAAGAAAATGTTTAGTAACCACACACCTACTTGTTTTGAGTTCAGTTCTAGAACCAACAGATTTGCTTATTTAAGGAACAAAGGCAACTACATGGTCAGATTAAAAACATTTGGAAAGACTGACCTGAACAAAACAAGGAGTTTTTAGGATGGAGGTACATCTTTTATAAAACCCTCCCTGATGGAGTTCCAAAACCTCTATAGAAAACTTACCTTCAAATAAAATATCTCTAATACTAGGTGGTTTTGCCCATAATTTGCAAAAAGGCATCAGGAGGAGTTTTCAGAATCTAGGATGGAGGCTGGTGTGCCTGCTGGGACTTGACCTGACCCACAGCCCTTAGTTTTACTTCTCACTTGGTCAGCTGTGTCTGTTGTTAGTCTTCTTTGTGCTTGACTTCAAGACTGCAATTATGTCCAATGGAGACCTATATTTACAGCCTGAATCTTGGAGCCCACAGGAGCCTGGAAGCTCCCTCCTCTGACCTCTCACCCATGGAGCAATCTTTCTTGCTCCATCCTGACAGCAACCAGGGCCTGGCACCCATGTTTGCACAACTCTCATTCTTAGAATTCTGTCTGTGGAGCTGAAATCTCAACTCGAGCAATGTTCATTTGTTGATCCAAGTTCTGCTTTTTGAAACTGCAGAAATGTGCTCACAAACTGGGAGGGAAAAAGCCTATGTACAAGCCAGATGCCTTAGGCTCCAGGGCTATCTGGAAAGGAGGGAATGAAAAGCATGTGGCTGGTAGAGGAGATGAAGCTGGAGCCCTGCTCTGGGAGAAGTTAGCACAGTGGCACTCTTGGGGGCAGGGCATCGAGCAGGAGCCCCTGCTGGAATGCTCGGTGGTGAACTGATAAGGGTGGGGATAAACGGAAAAACAGAACCTGAGTCACTCTGTCTGTTTCTTTTACTGTCATCAGACAAGCTGATGCACTCAGACAAAAAGTCCCTCGCCTTGATATCTCCTCTGCCTATCTTGAAAGTGAACCTTATTTAGCAGGAGTTTAATGGGATTTCTGTTATTTCTTCCCTCCCACTTTTTGGGGAGAAGTGTTTTTTTTTTTTTTATTAAAAATAACTTTTCTAAACAAATGCTGTTTGCTTTAGCATATTGTCTCTGTTAGGTGCTCACGGGAAAGCCACAGAGCATCACTGTCAGTGTGGACTTAACCCGGGAGGAAAGAAGGCTTAGAAGGAGGCAGATGTCAGATTCAGGCCTAGACCGCGAATCTTACTAACCACCAGCCTCTCCACGAGCTCCGAGCTCCACTGAGAACCCTCCTCCTCTGTCATTTCACAGGTCCACATAAGATGAGCTGTTTTTCTCACCTTTCTCTGCCCATGACAAACACAACCCCAGACCCGGTGGCAGCAAAGGTGCCACCGAAGGCCTCCCCACCTCCTGGGGAAGAGACCCCCAGATTTCCTTCATGGGCTGGGCTGGGCCGGGGGCGGTTGTGGTCACCACCCTGATTAAGGACCCCGTTGATCCTGTTTCCTCCAGGATGGGGTTCTCGGGCCACCCGTCCTTCACCTTGACCTTTCTTCCAAGGGCGACCAGACTGGCTTGTCTCCAAGAAGCGAATTCATTGGGGCCAATCCCAAATCCTGCAACCCCCTCTCCCTATTCCACACCCCTTCCCCGGCGTCCCCGCCCAGGGCCAGCTCTGGGGAAAGCGAGGGCCTGGCCGGCCCGCCAACAGGACTCTTGCCCGGCCTTTAAAAATGGAGTAAAACCCCTTGTCTTCTCCGCAGGGGCGGATGCTGACTCTGCAGGCCTGGGGCCCTGGGTGACGTTTGCACTGTCCCTGCCAAGCGGCGGGGACACACCTGCTTGCAAACGTAGATATGGTTGAGGGTCCGGCGGAGGTTGCCTGGTGGTTTTCGTGCACGTCGGGAACCCTATATTCTGAATGGTTGGAAGAGAAGGGCACTGGCCGGTCCCTCACGCGCGCACTTGCTTAGGTGCGGGCTGAGCAGGGGCGCTCCGCTGCGCATGCGCAAAGGCCACCTGGCGCCGCCGCCCGCGCCGGGGTTACTACCGGTCAACGCTCGCGGGTAACCTCGGCGGCGGCGCTGCGCCTGGCTGCCCGCCCGGCGCTGTAGCTAAGCGGTAGCTGTTGCTAAGCGCGAACAGAGGATGCCAAGCTGCTAGGTCCGGATGCTGCGGCCTCTCTGAGCGGACCGGCCGTCCTCCCCACACCCTGCCCTGTGCACATCGGATGCCGGGCCTGAGTACCACACGGCTCCAGACCAAATCCGACCAACACTTGGGCCCAGAAAATTAGAGAACCTTTCCAGTCGCCTAATTTTACCCTGGAGACGTCACTAACATGCTTCTGATGAATGGAGCTCCTTTTTACCCATGATTATTACTTTGATGACTATTTAAGCATAGTTGGGAGACTTCACTGGGATAGAAATAGCACATAGATATTTACAAAGACCATTTGAGGGAAAATGGCTGGCTTCCTTGTGTAGTGTCTTCCTCCTCAAAGCTTTCCTCAGAATGGGGAAGCTTCATGAATTTTCCGGATTTCTGTTGAAAGTGGAAGGTAGGGCCACGAGGCCAGGTGCACGTGTTTCCTGTGAGACAGCCACATCTGAATCCTTGTGAATCATTCTTGTTTTGCTTTGTTTTAGATTCACCCTGTAGGTGAGACAGTGAGAAGCAGGGCCTCCTGCTTTGGGCTGGGCAGACTGAGCAGTCAGCGTTTAAAAATGAGCAGGGTGGTTCTTGGAATCCCGGGGTTCCCCTTAGGAATCCGAGGGGCAGATGGAGTAAGGGGACTGGAATCCAGAGTGTCAGCTGCCAGGCTGCTGCTCCCCACTCCCTAGTGACTCACTTCCACCCTGGGTGGGTTTGTGAGGCTCGGAGAAACAGCAGCTGAACTTTACGTGTGCTTCCTGGAGCATACACGTGTACATTGTGTGTGAATCCATTCATGTGATCGTAAATATAAACATGATTTACAAGTCGGGCTCCATTCCAGCACCTCGAAGGCCAGAAATGCCTTGGTAGAAGCAGAGGGGCCATGCTTTGCCCCTCCTTGAGGACCAGGGTCTTCCCTGGACACCTGGCCAGTTTGGCTCCTCTGTGCTGAGCTTAGGTGAGTTATGAAACATTCAGGGCTTCCCAGGTGGTGATAATGGTAAAGAATCTGACTGCGAATGCAGGAGACTAAAGAGATGTGGGTTTGATTCCCAGGTTGGGAAGATCTCCTAGAGAAGGGCTTGGCAACCTGCTCCAGTGTTCTTGGCTGGAAAATTCCATGGGCAGAGGAGCCTGGCGGGCTGCAGTCCACGGGGCTGCACAGACACTGCACACACACACACACACACACACACACGAAACATTCAGCACCATCATTTATATGGTTCTTGACCAAACACAAGGAGATGGGGAGTTAAAAACTCTTCTCATAGCTTTGGGTTTTACTTGGTTGGTTGTTTGATTTTGTGATTGTAGAGTTGACATTTTTGTAAACCTACCTAGAGAGTGTAGTTCTCAAGCACCAAGACTTGCTGACCTGAAGGTAGGATACAGGAATCAGAAATGGTGGTGGGTAGTTGTTATGCACTAAATTCTCTCTTATGGTTTCCTGAGGTGCTGCTGGTGAGGTGTGTGGAAAACCTTTGGAAAAAGAAAGACGTGCACATCTATGATAGCTGAGTTGTTCCCTCATTATAAACAATAATAGGGCTTATTGCCGACACAAGAACAGATTATGTCCAAAAGCTGGTTGAAAAGTGGAGAGCCCTTATATTTAGTTTCACATTTCCCATTAAGACCTGCAAAGAAGCTTGTGGGTTTCCTATTTCTAAAGACCTGCATATCTGCCTGTCCAGAAAATGGTTCTATCCTAAATGATATGAGAGGGCAGGCTGTCTAGTCATGGGCTTCTGCTCTGACTGGCAGCCACAGGGGCATTGGTGGGGAGCCCAGTCTCTGTGTGGCCACACATGACCAGCGCATAAATGCTGCTCTTGGGTTTGCAGATATTTAACGTGAAATCCCATTGGCTGTAATTTTGTGGAAAAGGCATTTTTCTTCCTTTAGAGTAATTTTGAGTTAATGTGTAATAAGAAGGAAGTTAAGGTGAACTGAATTATTATTTATTACATAGGGCTTCAGTTCAGTTCAGTTGTTCAGTCATGTCCAACTCTTTGCAACCCCATGGACTGAAACACGCTAGGCTATCACCAACACCCAGAGCTTGCTCAAACTCATGTACATCAAGTCGGTGATGCATTCCAACCATCTCATCCTCTGTCATCCCCTTCTCCTCCTGCCTTCAGTCTTTCACAGCATCAAGATCTTTTCCAATGAGTCAGTTCTTTGAGTCAAGTGGCCAATATATTGGAGCTTCAGCTTCAGCATCAGTCTTTCCAATGAATATTCAAGACTAATTTCCTTTAGGATTGATTGGTTTGATCTCCTTGTAGTCCAAGAGACTCCCAAGAGTCTTCTCCAACACCACAGTTCAAAAGCATCAATTCTTTGGCACTCATCTCTTTTTATGGTCCAACTCTCACATTCATCATTCATACATGACTACTGGAAAAATCATAGCTTTGACAATATGGACCTTTGTCGGCCAAGTAATGTCTCTGCTTTTTAATATGCTGTCTAGGTTGGTCATAGCTTTTCTTCCAAGGAGCAAGTGTCTTTTAATTTCATGGCTGCAGTCACCATCTGCAGTGATTTTGGAGCCCAAGAAAATAAAGTCTGTCACTGTTTCCATTGTTTCCCCATCTGTTTGCCATGAAGCGATGGGACCGGATGCCATGATTTTAGTTTTTTGAATGTTGAGTTTTAAGCCATTGTTTTTACTCTTTCACTTTCATCAAGAAGCTGTTTAGTTCCCCTTCGCTTTCTGCCATGAGGGTGGTGTCATCTGCATACCGAGGTTATTGATGTTTTTCCTGGCAATGTTGATTCCAGCTTGTGCTTCATCCAACCTGGCATTTCGCATGATGTTCTCTGCATACAAGTTAAATAAACAGGGTGACAATATACAGCCTTGATGTACTCCTTTCTCAATTTGAAACTAGTCAGTTGCTCCATGTCCGGTTCTAACTGTTGCTTCTTGACCTGCATACAGATTTCTCAGGAGGCAGGTCAGGTGGTCTGGTATTTCCATCTCTTTTAGAAGTTTCCACAGTTTGTTGTGATCCACACAGTCAAAGGCTTTGGCATAGTAAAGCAGAAGTGGGTGTTTTTCTGGAACTCTCTTGCTTTTTCTGTGATCCAACGGATGTTGGCAATTTGATCTCTGGTTCCTCTGCCTTTTTAAAATCCAGTTTGAACATCTGGAAGTTCTCAGTTTATGTACTGTTGAAGCCTCACTTGGAGAATTTTGAGCATTAGTTTACTAGTGTGTGAGATGAGTGCGATTGTGCAGTAATTTGAGCACTTTGGCATTGCCTTTCTTTGGGATTGATATGAAAACTGACCTTTTCCAGTCCTGTGGCCACTGCTGAGTTTTCCAAATTTGCTGGCATATTGAGTGCAGCACTTTCACAGCATCATCTTTTAGGATTTGAAATAGCTCAGCTGGAATTCCATCACCTCCACTAGCTTTGTTCATAGTAATGCTTCCTAAGGCCCACTTGACTTTACACTCCTGGATGTCTGGCTCTAGGTGAGATAACACCATCGTGGTTATCTGGGTCATTAAGATCTTTTTTGTATAGTTCTCCTATGAATTCTTTACACCTCTTCTTAATATCTTCTGTTTCTGTTAGGTCCACACTGTTTCTGTCCTTTATTGTGCCCGGCCCTATGTGGTATGGCTCATGCTTTCATTGAGTTAGACAAGGCTGTGGTCCGTGGATCAGTTTGGTTAGTTTTCTGTATTACATGGGGCTTAGTTAAAATTTTCCTTCTTTCTCTCTGTTTGTTTTAATAAATGATTCCCAGTCTAGTGCCTTTTAGTAGCTTGTGCTCAGCAGAGAGGGGGTTGAGGGTGGGAATGTGGCCTCAAGAGTTAGAGTCTGAGTTCAAAACCTACCCTACTCTAGCTGGGCATCTGGATGAGTTACTTAACCTCCTTGTGAAAAGGGATTATTGGTAATAATACCCATCTTATTGAACCAAATAGCTTGATAGACATGAAGCTCTGTGCCCTGTGTGTAGTATTTAATAAACAGTAGCTACAGTCTTTGTAAATGCTGCATGTCCTTATGCCTGGAGGAGGGCATGGTAACCCACTCCAGGATTCTTGCCTGGAGAATTCATGGACAGAGGCGCCTGGCAGGCTACAGTCCATGGGGTCGCAAAGAGTCAGATACGACTGAGTGACTTTCACTTTTTTCATAGTAGTTATGAATGGTATTGTATGCTGCTGCTAAGTCGCTTCACTCGTGTCCGACTCTGTGCGACCCCATAGATGGCAGCCCACCAGGCTCCCCCGTCCCTGGGATTCTCTAGGCAAGAACACTGGAGTGGGTTGCCATTTCCTCCTCCAATGCATGAAAGTGAAAAGTGAAAGTGAAGTCTCTCAGTCCTGTCCAACTCTCAGCGACTCCATGGGCTGCAGCCCACCAGGCTCCTCCGTCCATGGGATTTTCTGGGCAAGAGTACTGGAGTGGGTTGCCATTGTCTTCTCTGATGGTATTATATAGGAAATAATTAAATAATAGTAGCCTAAGGGTCATAGGATGGATCAGAGCCTTTGTTTATCATCCTAAAAGTAAGTTGGGGGTAATATTTGAGACTTCAGAAATGAAAAGAGTGAAGACACTGTACAGTTGGTGGATGTCAACTTAACTGAGCGTTTCTTGGGTGTGAGGGAAGAACAGGGAAGCGTTCAGGACCTTCCTGAGGTCACGAGGCTGTAAGTCTCGAGTGAGAGAGAGAGTCCAGCCCTGTGTCCCCGTCTTGGGCTGTGAGGGCCCCCTAGTCGCCTCCCAGAGGAGGATGGCAGTGGTGTGACCTGCCTCGCCAAGTGGGTCCCCATCACTTTGTCAGACCTGGTCTCCAGGTCATCAACAGGGAAATCCTGGTTGGAGAAGTGTGAGTGACAAGTTCAGAGTTTCTGCCAGGACCCCAGGATCCTGTCTGGACCCCAGACTCCTTCTGTTTGTTCTGTGTCCAGTCAAAAGATCCCTTGACCTCCCTGGCCCAGGGGCATTTTTTTTTTTTTGGCCACTTTATTATTTTTTTAATTGAAGAATAATTGTTTTATAGAATTTTGTGGTTTTCTGTCGTACATCAACAAGAATCAGCCATAGATGCACCCATGTCCCCTCCCTCCACAACCTCCCTCCCATGTCCCTCCCCATCCCACCCTTCTAGATTGTCACAGAGCCCCTGTTTGAGTTTCCTGAACCACACAGCAAATTCCCATTGGTTATCTATACACTCTAAAGGTTAAATTGTTTACTTCCTGCCTGCTTGTGCCCGGGAGCATTGTTTACACAGAGAATGAGCCAGTGTCATCAGAGAGAAATCTGCTGAGCTTGGAGGCTGAGGGAGCAGAGCCTGCAGCAGGGTTCAGGCCTGGCCCAGATTAAACCTGCTGCACATCTTTGCAGACAGCAGACTGTTGTGACAAGTGGACCCCACACTCACTTGGGCAGGGTAGTGCGGGATAAATCTGCTGCTCTGGGACTTTGTCAGCATTGCAGGGGTCGGGGGAGCATTGGGGTGGCCACATGGGCAGCCTTTCCAGAGGGACTCGGGGGCCCAGAGGTCTGGACCAGCCAGGAAGGAGCATGTGGATCTCCGGGAGTTTTGTGACTCTGATGCTTGAGGACTTGTTCTGAGAGCCCTGCCCACATTCAGAAGTGCCTGCCTCTTGGAATATGAACTGGACCACTGGCCTGGGCCACCGGCTTCATGAAACCCCTTGCAAAATGGGCCTTCTTGTTACACGTAACATCAATGAGCTCACCAGGGAATGAAAAGGGGACCCATTAGAACTGTGTTTCTGGGTGGAACTTGAAAATCCATAGGCTTTGGTAATTTTATACTGTTTGGTAAATGATTCCGTTGTATGGAGGATGTTCCACAGTGCTTTGGTCCCTTATCCACAAACTTGCCTTCTGTGGAGAGTACGAAGGAGCCAGATACATTTCTAAGAAACCCTCCTGGTGCTGGGTGTCTACGTGGGCCTGCCCGAGCCCTTCTCTGGGTATTTTGTTCTTAGTGATGCCGGTCACCGCAGAATAAGGTCAACATGCTCACCATCCTCTGCAGCAGCTCCAGAGACCAGGCAGGGAACACGGGCGGCCGATGCAGTCACTGACTTGCCCGTCAGTCAGCGCATCTGAAAGGCCTGATTGCCTCTCCTGCACCGTGTCTCCATGGTCTAACAGGCGGCATTGTCTTACTTTGCAGTCCCATTCTCTTTTTGGCAAAGAACTGGAGCCTTCCTGGTCTCCCAGATGGCAGATTCTGAATTGCAAGGATCATAGTTTTTGAATTTTAAAAATTCTGCTTGGAGCGCGCAGGTGTCCTAGTGGTTGGAGTGTGAGCTGGGTGGTGGGAAGCTTTCTTGCCTCTGTGCTGAACAGAGGCCCATTCCCCTGACAAAACAACGGACTCTGCAAAGAACTTGGAAAACACCTGCTGAGCGCTGTGACCTTTACCCTGGTGCAACAGTTTCACACGGTGGTTGGCCAGAGGCAGAGAAAACCCCAGGCTTACTGGAGGAACTTGAGACTTGGAGAAAGTCATCCTGTGAGGGGGAGGGGAAGCCAGCAGCGTGGGCTTCATCATTTCATGACTCGCTAGCGGAAGGTGAACCCTGAGTAAGACTACCCCATGCCTGGCAGGTCCCAGATCCCCCTTCACTGGCCCAGCTCTAACCCCAGATGCCTCCTGCAGTTCAGCCTCATCCCAGGAGCTGAGTGTCAGGAGTGTGTCCCCTGGGATTGTCTCTGGGCCTCTCCCATTGAATTGCAGACATCCTGTGCTTTGTACTAGAAGGTGTAGGATGAAGCCAACTTCAGGATCAAAAAGTCCGTAGATGGAAGAACCAAAGGAAACAGGATTTAGGTAAAAGCTTGACGCTTTCCGTTAGCTTGTATAGCAGCCTGATTCATAAGGAAGATGTTGGTTTGGGGGTTTTGTAGTCATAAAAATTATAAAGCCACTGGAAATTGCATTCTTCTCCAGTTGACTTTAGGTGTTCGAGCCAGATAAAGGGAAAAGCTGGTGAGGGCAGCAGGATGTCTTTACTCTGAGTTGCTTCACAAGAGGACTGCTTGGACGGGCTGCTCTCGTGGACACTGGGGCCCTCTTATTTGTGAGCTGGGCCACATATTGTGCAGTCTGGTGCAATGACATGGCCAGCCAGGGGACAGGAGGATGGCAAAGCAGAAGCAAAGACGAGCCTCCCCTCATGGGAGGGAGGCGTGGAGAGGCCCGGGAGGCAGGGGAGAGCTGGACAGGCAGGCGGAGTCCTGTCGAGGCAAGGACGAGAGCAGCTCAGAGCGTAGGAGGCTTGGCAGGTGTGTACTGAGCTCACTGGATGACCTCTGGAGGAATCCAGGCAATTTGGCGTTTTCCCTGCTCCTGAGTGCCTCCCTTTCTCAAATGTATCTCTGCATCTTGGTGGAGATCTGACGACCAGCAGATGGAGTTCAAGGCGGGGAAAGTGCTGGGAGACAGACAAGACACCTTGCCTGCATCTCTTCTCCATGGAATGGCCCAGCATAAGATCCAGGAATGGCCCCGGGCTGGAGCGCTCCAACACCTGTCACCGGGGGAGGCAGCAGCTGTGGGTGATGGGGACAGGGACTGATGGCCGGGAGGCAGACGTCACTGCCCCACCCACCTCTGGGCACCTCACGGGCTCTCCTGTCAGCTCCCAGACTTTCAAGGGGGCGGCACTGAATTTGCGATCCAGGCACTTCAGAGACATAAAGGTGGGGACTTTTACAGGGACTGTTATTGAGGGAAAACATAGTCATCAATGGACATAAAATAGCTTTGAAAGGAATTACTGCTATTGAGACAGTTTTCACCTAAGATATTGGCAAAACAATAAAACTGTCCTAATGATTTACCTGCGACTGAATATTTTCATAGATGAAGCTCAGTGCCGTGCAAAGACAGTAAACAGAACTGCTTTGGCTACGAGAGGAATCATCAGTCACAGCTTTTCCTCACTGACATAAAGGGATGAATGCTGTTCCTTGAGCTTTTGAGTTTCTTTTTCATCAATTTGCTTTGCAGAGAGAAGAAATGACATTTCAATATATAATAGCAGGTGCATATATCAGTGCTTGTATTTATAAATGCATCCTTATGTGATCATATTTATACATGAGTATTTTTTCCAAGTTAGGAAAAGCTATTAAAGATTGCAATGGTCCAGTCTTCTCATTTTATAGTTGAGAAAGCCCAGGTTGAAAGACCTTTGGTTTGAGATAAACCAGCTTTTGAGAACCAGGCCTATTACTGCCATCTCTAAATTTGTATCTTATGTGCATGTATTTATTTTGTTCTGACTGAAATACTGATGATTCTACTGTCAATATTAAAGCTCATGTAACCAGATTAGAATAAGTTAAAAAAAATCAGACAATCAGATGGACCAGCTCAGCCCATCCACCACAACTATTGAGCCTGTGCTCTGGGGCCCAGCAGCTGCAACTACTTCAGGCTGCACACCCAGAGCCAGAGAAGTCACCCCAGTGAGAAGCCTGCACACCATAACTAGAGAGTAGCCCCTGTTTGCCGAAACTAGAGAAGAGAGCCCATGCAGCAACCAAGACCCGGCATAGCCAAAAATAAATAAATAATTAAAAAAATAAAGTGGAGCTGGAGAAGGGGCAATTCCTGGAATACACACATTTATATAAATTCCAAAACCATGTAAAACTTACCAAACTTATTTAAGGATAAATACAAATGTCATACAATAGAGACAAAAATCAGGGGATAGTACAATTCCAGATGGTTGCGATCAGGAGGGGCATTACGTGTGTCTTCATTTATTTTGCTTTTTTAAACTTATCAACTTGCCATCTCCGGCAGAGAATTAGGCTGGCAGCCCACTGCTTGGTTTACATTCTGGCCTCCCACCTGTTAGCCTTGGTACCTTAGGAAAGTGATTTTAGTTCTCTGTGCCTCAATTTTCTCTTCTATAAAATGGGGGTATTAAAGTCTGTACCACATAGGGCTGTGGTGATAATCAAACTAATTCATACTCATGGGGCTTGCTTTTTTTTTTTTTCATTTATTTTTATTAGTTGGAGGCTAATTACTTTACAGTATTGTAGTGGTTTTTGTCATACATTGACATGAATCAGCCATGGATTTACTTGTATTCCCCATCCCGATCCCCCCTCCCACCTCCCTCTCCACCCGATTCCTCTGGGTCTTCCCAGTGCACCAGGCCCGAGCACTTGTCTCATGCATCCAGCCTGGGCTGGTGATCTGTTTCACCCTAGATAATATACATGTTTCGATGCTGTTCATGGGGCTTTCTAGGTGGCGTTAGTGGTAAAGAACTCGCCTGCCAATGCAGGAGACATGAAGGGAAGTGGGTTCAATCCCTGAGTTGAGAAGCTCCCCTGGAGGAGGGCATGGCAACCCACTCCAGTACTCTTGCCTGGAGAATTCCATGGACAGAAGAGCCTGGAGGGCTACAGTCCATGGAGCCACAAAGAGTTGGACGTGACAGAGCGACTCACACACACACTTGGATTTTAACTCACTCCAGGGCCAGGGTTTGGGAAGTCAGTGGAGGGAAGTTCACCTCTTGATGTCATCCCATGCCAGGTGGTGGTGGCAGTGAGCGAGGTTCGGGGGCCACTGCTTGAGGGCGGCAGGGGAAGGGACTTTCTTGCTGGGGCTGCCACCTGTGTGCTCTGCCTTTTCCAAAGTCCCCACGTGCCTACCTGTGACAGTGGCTCTTGGAGACCAATGTAACCAGACCTGTGAGAAGCAGCAGAAGACGCCCCTAAACCTAGATCCCAGCCTGGGGGCAGCTCGTCCCCGGGGAGTGCGCCTCCTCTGCCCTGAATCAAGGGCTGCTTCAGCGGGAGATTCAAGGATTGGCCAGGGCCTGTCAGCTGGGAACATGGGCGAGGAGCCAAGACCCCAGTGTCTGCCAGGGCAGGTGCTCAGAGCAGGTCATAAGACCAGAGCAGGGATGTGCAGGTGCCCATGTGGGGAGAGCACCCTGGCCCCCCGTGGAGGGTGGAGAGTAAGCCAGAACCTTACTGGACTCAGCTCAGCAAGGCCTGGGACACAGTTCACTAGTGTTTTGTTGCAGAGCCCCGCCTCCCTGATCCACAGTAGGGGGAGAGATTTCCATCTGATGGGACCCACGGGGCAGGTGTAGTGGACACCCCCCGTCCCTAGGCCAGGAGCCCGCGTGGCAGGAGCTGGGCACTGCCCTTGGTGCTGAGGCTTTTCTCGGGAACACGAACAGGAAACTGCATTTCAGTGACTCTGCCAAGTGGCCCCTGACTTGTCACTGTCCACCGAGTGGCTTGGCTTTGAAGGATGGGCAAAGAGCCCTGTGTTGTGGGGTTGCCTTTTAAGTTGGCGCATTTCCCAACCTTGTTGTGGAGTCGGAGTGAGAGGAAGCTATGGGCGGCTCTTTGGGATGCTTGTGGACACAGAGCAGCATTTTGCATGATATTTACTGAAGTGATAATCGCCCACTGAAATTCAGAACCCATGCGGACAGGAGGGTGAGGGGCCGCTTCTGCTGAGTTTTGGGGCATTGGGATGCTGGGGGACTGGAGCAGGCAGAATGATAGGGACCCCAAAACAGGAAAGAGATTAGGTTGGTGATGCAGGAAGAGGTTCTGAGGAAACAAGGATGAAAAGCATTGCTGAGCTGTGGTCAGGGGACCATTTTAAGCCTATTAAATTCATGCCCTGGGGAAACCGTCCAGAAAACTTGCCGCTTTGTCTGTTGCCCAGTTGACTTCCAGAGTGGAGCACCTGCTTAAAGCCCAGGGGTCAGTGTTCACAGCCTGACAATTTGAGCAGCTGTTCCGAAGGCAGAATGGACTTCCTGCCATGACACCCACTGGGGGTGGCAGATGAAGATTTGCTGTTTGCACAGTTCAAGGATGAGCGGTAATGTCCTCATTTTACAAGTAGTCCCTTCCCCCAGACTCAGAAACTCTCACATGTGGTTAGGTCCATGTGGACGTTTTTAGGTCGTTTCCCAGGCGGGGTTCCTGTTATTGTTGTGGGCAAAAGAAGTCCCCTTTTACTTCAGATGGAAAAACAAGAAAGAGGTCTGAGTGGTGGGTGTAGCTTTGCCCCTTAATAAGGAGAAGTACTTAATAAGGAAATCAGTCCTGAATATTCATTGGAAGGACTGATGCTGAAGCTAAAGCTCCAACACTTTGGCCACCTGATGTGAAGAACTGACTCATTGGAAAAGACCCTGATGCTGAGAAAGATTGAAGGCAGGAGGAGAAGGGGGCGACAGAGGATGGAATGGTTGAATGGCATCACCGACTCAATGGACATGAGTTTGAGCAAGCTCCGGGAGTTGGTGATGGGCAGGGAAGCCTGGCATGCTGCAACCCATGGGGTCACAAGGAGTCAGACATGACTGAGCAACTGAACTGAGCTGAAGGAAAAGTGAGGCACTGATGAGCTGGCCCTTGGGCATTAGGATAAGAAGCAGGCAGGGTTAAGGAGGAAATGTCATTGGTGTCTGGGAACACGGACCTTGTACTTTTTGCCTTGAGCATACTCTCAAAGAGGGAGGAAGAGGGTCTGGAGAACAAGGCAGGCTGTTTTCACCATGAGTCCCTTTGAACCCCAAGACCAGACTGAAGGGGAAGGAAAGGGGGAGGAGTGTAACTGGGCTCCTCTTGTCAATGTTGGCATCTAGAGGAAAGTCACGACCTTGGGTGTAGAAATGGTCCTGCGTGTTGATTTCAGTTTGAGGTTGATGTGATACTTGGAGCTTATTTGGCACCCTTATCAGTGCTTTTGGCATAATTTAAGTCATCAGAAGGATTTTTTTCTTCAGTGTTCTAGCAGGTTTAGAAGCTTGTGAAAAAGATCAGTTCTGCTTTTAGAAGGATAAAAATACTGCAGTGATGGAGAACTGCTTCATGCCTGACAGGCAGATGTGAAGGCCACCCGTCTAGTTTTTAGTCCCTGCCCTGGGACAGGAGCTCCTCTGCCAGTGGGCTTATGTACTTCCCAACTGTGGAACACAGGCATGTGTGTGTATATGGTATATGTGTGTACATAGTGTGTGTGCACACACTGTGTGTGTATATGGTGTGTGTGTGTATATACAGTGTGTACATGGTGTGTGTGTACACATGGTATATGTGTGTACATGGTGGGTGTGGACATAGTATGTGATTACATGGTTTGTTTGTACTTGGTGTGGGTGTACATGCTGTGTGTGTGTACATGGTATGTGTGTGAGTACATGGTGTGTGTACATGGTATGTGTGTGAATACATGGTTTGTGTGTACATGGTGTGTGTGTGTACACAGCTGTATGTACATGGGGTGTGTGTGTATACATGGTATGTATGTGTGTTTACAGTGTATGTACATGGGGTGTGTGTACATGCTGTGTGTGTGAATGGTGTGTGTGTATATGGTGTGTATATATACATGGTATAGTGTATAGTACATGGTATAGTGTATATACATGTGGTATGTGTATATACATGGTGTGTGTGTACATGGTATGTGTGTACACATGTATATACATGGGATGTGTATATATGTGTACATGGTATGTGTGCATGTGTGTTTTACATGGTGTGTGCACATGATGTGTGTACACACATATGCATGGCATGTGTGTACATGGTGTGTTCACATGTGTGTGTACACAGTGTCCATGCCCTGTGTACATGGTATGTGTGTGCACATGGTGTGTGTACACATGTGAGTACATGTGTGTATGCACATGGTGTGTGCGTGTGTGTGCATGTTGGAGGTGCATAGCACATTGTTCTCTTGACCTCACAGCTGCTCTGAGCACCCAGCCCAGGAGTCCTGGCCCCAGGGGGCTGTGATTCCAGAAGACCCACAGAATCCGGTGACAGGAAATGATATCACAGCAGTGTGCCTCCAGTGTTGTCTGGGACCCTGACCCACCGAGAATCAGCAGTTCTCGCAGTGTGAACAGAGGCAGGCGTGCTCCCAGGGAGGCTGGGGTCAAGGTTCCTCTTCACAGGGGCTGACCTAGCAGCCTTTAGAGGCTTTCTGGAGCATTCCAGGAATGGGCTCTGGCTCACTGAAAATGATCACAGGCTTGAGCAGCCAGATCCAGAATGTTAACCTGGGGTGGATGCTCTCTTGGGTGTCCCTTCCCTGCAGATGCACCAGGATGCACACAGGGTCCTCAGTCCACATGAATGAGGATGGTGGCCCAGCTGTCCCTCCTCAGGTGACAAGATCACTGTCAGGTGGCTTGCGGTTCACCGGGTGCGTGTTGTGCCTATTGCAGCTGCAGCTCCACCACTTCTTCCAGCCCCTACCTGCTGGAAGGGTACCCCTACCTCCTCTGGATGCGCTTCAAACACGTGATCTTATTCTGTCTTCGCAAACACCTTGAAGGTCAAGGTGAGGAAATGAGTCTAGGAAGCTGAAGCAACTTGTCCTGGTCACACAGCAAACTAGGGGCTGAGCTCCAGGGTGGTGGAGGGGCCACTGGGGCCAGACCGACTCCGTCAGAATAGCTTTCAAAGCTCCAGGAATATCACATGCCAGTGATATTGAGGACCATGGGGCTGGCGGCTCTGCAGAAGTATTTTCCAGTTAGCATCTGGTCTGAATTATTCCTTATTGTTTATGGAGTTATCATTAAAGAGATACAGGGCTGGTGAAGAGAGATGCAGAGTTAGCAGGACATGTGCTAGTATTTGCTGGGTGCTGGGGATGGATGAGCTGGGACCCTCCATCCATCCTGCTCCTCCAGGCAGCCTCATCCCAAAACTTGTGGCAAGGCTGCGTGAGAACAAGATTGTGACCCTGAGAAAGACAATGCTGGGACATCCAGACTCTGACAGACCTCTCACTCGGTCCGCCTGCCCACTGTGCTCACTGCCTCCCACGTTGGATCCAACACTCCAGAAGCTGGAATGTGTTTCACTCTGTGGTCAAGAGGGATTTCACACACATAAGGGTGTGTTTGAACTGGCCACTGAAATGCCTGCAGTCCACAGGTGCCTCCCTGCATGACAGGAGTGAATGAAGTCATCACACCAGCAAAGGTTTCGAAGATGATGGAGCTTATGCTATGCGGTGAATTGCTCCCTGCAGTCAGGCACACTGGATAACACTGGCAAGCACAGGGAACATTTATACTCTCTTCCAGAGGTGACTGACCAATCAGAACACGACTCGTCCTCTCCTGAGCCACTGAGGCAGCCCCTCTAGCCTACACATGCCTTCTCTGTGTCTCCCCCCACCCTACTTCCCTCTCCCATCATTCATCCCATTTCCCCTTCCTGGTTCCCAAGCATGGAGAAGGATCCAGAAGGATTCCGTGCTCACCAGATCAGACAATCCTTTGATTGCTATAATTTTTGCATCCCATGATACTGATGTTAATTTTCATCCATTGAGTAGGAATGTCTGCCTGTGTCTCTGCCTCTCAGCAGAGAAAATACACAGTCAATGAGCTCAGTTCTGGGCAGTGGAGGATCACTGATGTGTGTGGCATGAGGCAATGCCCTGGGGTTAGGCAAGTTTTGCTTAGCAGACCTAGAGAATGTTTCACTCGACGATTCTGTGAGTCTGCTTTGCAAAATTTTACCATTAAAAAATAATCGAAGGCACACATCCACTTGAAAATAATGATCTAGGTTTATTGCCTTTACAATCTGCTTGGGCTCCCTTGTTTCTTTTTAGTTGTCAGTGTTCAGAACCAACTGAAAAACATCTCTTTGAAATGAAAGACCTGCTTCAGATTGAGACAAGATTCTGGGCCAGGCTCTGCAGGCCGGTGACCTCAACATCAGTGTTTGCTTTGAGCATTGTGTCTGCAGATGGAATTCCGTGTCTCTGGCCCTTATGTCAGGACCCTTGGTTGTTTTGGTAGGAGCCCGCCACTGAACCTCAGCTGACATTTGGTTCAGCAAGAGAGCTCCACGTGACTCATAGTTGGAGAAGTCTAAGTTTCTCTTTCCTCGTGGGAAACTGAGGCCAAGATGGTGGGAAGCTTGTACATGGCCACTCTCTAGCCATGAGCACAGCCAGACGTGAGGCCCAGGTTTCCTCCTACCACTGTGCTCCCTCCTTTCCAGAGGTCCCCACTGGAAGCTCCAAGGCCGATTATCTTTCTTTCCGTATTTAATCGCATGGCGCGTAAGCAGCTCCTTTAACCTCATCGTGAAAACACCTGTACTGGAGATGATGTAACCAGGCTTCGTGCCCACATGGGCTGCACAGGAGAGTCTGAGAAGGACCTTGGACTGCAGAAGGACCCCTGGGAAAGCTGCAAGACAGCAGCTCTCATCACTTCCAGAACATTCCTTCTCAGGACACTGTCTCTTGTGAATGTTTGCTGGCTGAGAAGTGTAGCTTCTACGTAATGTTCATGTAGGAGTTATCTTCAGAGGGAAGTGGTCCCCTGGGTCTGGCAGGGATGCTGCTGGTGTGGGCAGTGTGAGGGTGGGCGTGTTCATTTCCCATGGCTGATGGAAATTGCTACAAACTCGGTGACTTAAAAACACACAAATCTGTGGGTCTTCCCTGGAGGTTCAGAGGTTAGGATTCTACACTTCCACTGCAGGGGGTAAGGATCCAGTCCCTGGCTGAGGAACTAAGATCCCGCAGGCCCTGCAGTGCAGTCAAAAACATTTTTTAAAACTTTTTTTAATAAACCTCACAAATTTGCTACTTGAAAATTCCAAAGGTCAGAATCTAAAATTAAAGTGTTAACAGGGCTCTGTTCCTTCTTTCCTTCTGGAGGTTTCAGGGAAGAATCCTTTCCTTCCTTTTTTCGCTCTGGAGACACCTTGGTTTCTGGTCTCATGGCCTCTTCCTCCACCTTCAAAGTCAACAGTGTAGCGTCTTCAAATTTCTTTTTCTCTGAATGTATCTTCATAGCTCCTGCCACTGCCTCTGGCTCTCCTGCCTCCTTCTTTCCCTTGTAAAGACCCTTGTGATGATTTTGGACCACCACGCTGCCCCCAACCCCTGACCCGGGTAATCCAGAATAATCTCTCGATCTAAAGATTCTTCATTTAATCCCATCTGCAAAGACAACATACAGATGCCAAGGGCTAGGATGTGGACATCCATGGAGATTATGATTCTGCCTCCACAATGAGGCAGAGCGTGAATCCCACCACCCCTCCCTCCACCCACCCACCCATCCCTCCCTCCAGAGTTCTCCTCACCCCAAGTCTCCAAGATCTGGGCATGAAAACCACTCTGGGACTTGCAGTTGGGGATTGCTTTAAACATGGTTCTGCTGTCAACTGAAAAAAAGAAAAAAAAAGGCACAACGTGACAATTATGAATTAAGTTTTATTGGGGGCAAAATGAGAACAATAGCCTGGGAGACAGCATCTCTGATAGCTCTGAGAAATTGCTCCAAAGAGTCAGGGGAGGAGGTTAGTATGTATGTGATTTTGGTGAAGGGTGAGTGCATGCAATTGACCATATATTTTTAGCAGAAGGTTTCTGCTAGTCATGGGGAACAGTCGTCACCAGAAAGGATTTTAGCATTTTTCTAGATACAAGGAGATAAAAGAATTGGGCTCAAAAACATCTTCTCCTGAAAATATCTAACTATGTGAAGACCTGTTCTGCCAGTTTTTCCCAGAGCACTGTTGCTGCGCTCCTGATCTCCACCCTGAACTCCTTCAGTGGGTGCTGAAGGTCAGCAGCTGTAGCAGCTCCTGATTTGACCCTTGTAGAGATAGATGGCACGTGTCAACTTGTGGGTGACATTGCTGTTCCTGGTGAGCTTTGGAGACATGGGCTGGGACGTCCTATCAAAGAAGGGTCATGAGATTAGGGCAGCTGCTAGTGCCTGCCCTCAGGGCTTCTGATGAGGGGCCTGCAGGTGGCCCTGAAAGCCGTGGCTCCGGTGGTACTCCTGACAGGGGCGGCATGGTAGGAAGTCTGGGAGGGATGGGAGAAGAGCCAGCCCAAAGCTTTCCTAGCACCCGGCATACCCACAGGCTGTCACCTCTTGTACTGGCTGAGCTAGCCTCGTTCATTCTAGAATTCTGGAGACCCATGCTGTCCAGAGCGACTTGTGGTTCAGGGCAGTGCTCTTACTTGCTTCTGGGTGTAGAGTGTGTGCCTTCCTCCCGGGCACACCCCAGCTCTCCTGCTCTCCCTCAGAACTGTGCCCCCTCCTTACCTGGCCTTCCTCCAACCTCCCAGAGGGAAGTGGCATGGCTGGTACTCCAGGGTCCTAGGGCAGGGCTGGCAACAATGGCCTGGGGACCAAACCCTTCCCCACCTCCTGGTTCTGTTAGTAAAGCTTCATTCAAGTGTTGTCACATCCGTTCGTTTCATCTGGCTGCTTTTATGGTAAAACCACAGAGCTGAGCGGTTGTGACAGGCTGTGTGTCCTGCAGAGCGTAAAATATTGATGATCCAGCCTTTAAAGAGATGAGCCCATGGAGGAAGGTGAGGACCCTGTATCACCTCTCGGGTAAAGCTGGTGACCTGGCCACTCATGTTTAGAGTGGACATTTAACCTCTACCCCAGGGTGGGATCCAGAGACTGGGCAGTGGGTGTTTCTGAGAGCTGGCCCAAGTCCCATAGCTTGATGGTGGCTGAGCTGGGACCGGGCTCCTCCCAAAGGGCCTGAGGTGTGAGTTGTCAGCACTTGACAAGCCAGGGTCTTGCCACTCCGTGACACATGAACTGTGCTGAAACCAGGAGGTGCCTGCAAGTCCCTATTCTCCCTTCCTTGTGTTCCCTCTGAATGATTTTGCTGTGGTCCTTTTCAAGTTGTGAGCATTAAGAAGAGTTGCCTGAAATAGCCAAGAGCTTGCTGCTTGCAGGGGGGCAGGGGGAACGTGGAGATGCGCATGTCGAGTCCCAGCAGTTAAAGACCTGGGTCCGAACCTCCTCCCGCCAACTGGTGGTGTCAGAGGTGACAGCAAGAGGCAGGACAGGTGGTCAGGTTCTGTGCCCACCCTCCCCGTGCCCCCACCTCCGCTCTGCCAAGGAGCCAAGGAGCTGATGGCAGGAAAATACCCATTAGCAGAAAGAACAAACAGAAAGACAGCCCAGAAATGGGGACTTGCTCGAAGTCCCCCGGCCCTCATTTCCATGGAGCTGCCGGCTCCTCACCAGTGTCCTCCTGACTCCCTTTCTACAGGGAATCCCCAACAGCTGTGTTCAGATGGTGCAAGGCACCCCTACCCACCCCGCTAGCTCAGGGGCCTCTTTGTAACTGCAGGTGGACTGGACGAGGAGGCATCTGTAGAGGTTCCGGATGTCCCTGGTGGTCAGATGGTCAGTGATGACAGTGGTCTGGGTTCTTATTTGGAAAACTGACCTCTTGGATGTTGGAGATGGGAGTGGGGTTAGAGGGGGTGGTTGGATCTGTGCCTTATCATTCCTGTGTGAGAGGAGGTCTCCCAATGAGGATACGGACCAGCAGGATCTGAGACTCTGTCCTGGAGCCTGGCTGATGGGTGTGGGGACCCTGGGGGTGGTTGAGAGGGGATTGGGTTGGGGTGTGGAGGTGAATATGGGCAGTTCTATTCCTCTCTCCCCCGCAGGCAGCGTCTCTCTGTCCATCGAGGACCCTTCTCTGTGATGAGACTCACCTGTTTTCTTTCCCCCCAAGATATTTATTTATTTATGGCTGTGGTGGGTCTTCATCATCGAATGCAGTTGTTCCCTAGTTTGATGCGTGGCCTTCTCCTTGCAGTGGCTTCTCTTGTTGCGGAGCATGGGCTCTAGGGCGTGCAGGCTTCAGTAATTATGGCACATGGGCTTAGTTGTCCCAGGACATGTGGTACTTCCCGAACCAGGGATCGAACCCACCTTCTTCTGCATTGAAGTTAGATTCCCAACCACTGGACCACCAGGAGGTCCGAGGCTCACCTGTTTGCTGAGACTCAGAGGAGGCTATTCTGTGTGGCCCAGTCACTCCCACAAGCTTGAGACACACACTAGCTGAGGTTCCTGTGGTTTGAGCCCAGTATTTTTATGGCACGCTGACCCCCTGGAGGGATCTGAGTGCTGAGCTGCTGCTGTGGCCTTGGGCTTCCAGCCAGCTCACCTGGGAGGACACCCACTGTCCGCTCCAGCCCTGCCACACACCACAGACCTCTGTGCGGTGAGCTTGGAAACAGACTGACTGACCTCGGGATCTCCCTGGAAAAGCCGGCCCTTGTTAAAAAGTCTGAAGCTTGTTAAGTGAAACTTGAGTGAGCAGGCCCCTGGAGCTGGAGATGAGGGACAAGCCGCTTGTCATTTTCTGCAGGTAGCAGGGTCAAGGGGCAGCAGACCCCGATGTGCCAGCGACCCTGCTGCTCCGGACCCTCTACATGGGTCCATGTGTTGCTCTTCCCCAGCAGAGGGTTTTATGACAAGGAGGTGCTGGGAGCATCCACTTGGGTCAGAGGACAGACTCCACCCCCCAGTGAGAGGTCCTTTCAGAAGCGGGGTTGGGGATCCCCCCAGACCAAAGAGGTTTCCCATGTCCTGGAAAGAACTTTTGGTTTTCTTTCTTTAAAAAAAAAACAAAACTCAAAAACATTTCACAAAGTGAAAAAGAATTTGAAGGATGAGAGGTGATTGGACAGTTGGGAGCTCTTTGGGGGCACAGAGGGGCTGGGGGCCTGGCTCCCATGGCATCTTCCTGCATCAGCGCTGGGAGAGGCCGCTAGGACCCGGGTGGCACACGGGGCCTTTGCTGACCAAGGGCATCTCATGTTTGAGGAGGGAAGGTGTGTGTTCATTCCCATCCTCTGTTAAATATTTCATGTTACGGCAGACTGCATTTCTGAATTGAGCTGACCTTGGGGATTCATTAGGGCTTCCCAGGTGGCGCTAGTGGTAAAGAAACTGCCTGTTAATGCAGGAGACACAAGAGATGCGAGTTTGATCCCTAGGTCGGGAAGATCCCCCAGAGAAGGAAATGGCAACCCACTACAGTATTCTTGCCTGGAAAATCCCATGGACAGAGGAGCCTGACAGGCTACAGTCCACGGGGTTGCAAAGAGTCAGACACAACTGAAGCGACTTAGCACACACGTGCTTGGGATTCATTGGGACCAAACCTGCATGTGGAGGGAGGGCGGGGTGGGGGGAACTGGCTGCCCAGACCCCCCAGCTGCACTTCCCCGGACTGGCAGAGGTGCTTGGCCACTCTGAGGTTGGGCAGAGAAGTGGTTGGGATGTGGGGTTCTCTGCTCAGCCACTGTGTGGCCTCAGGCAGGTCATGAACCATCTATGATCCCTGGCTTCTCCTCTTCTGCACTCTATGGAGAGGCACCCGGGACTCAGCCTGCTGTGGGGCTTGAAGAGGGAGATACCGCAGAGCCGGCCCGCACTGACCCAAACGAGGCGCCCAGGGCTGACGCTTCCCGAGGCGGGGGCTGCTCCCAACCGCTCTTTCAGAGGCAGGTTTCTAGAGTGAAAAAAGTCCATGCCGGGAGCCAACCAGCCTTACAGAACATCAGAGGTTTTGACAAGCACCGTTTCTCTTTATTTTTATTTTTTTAAATTAATTAATTAATTTTAATTGGAGGCTATTTACTTTACAATATTGGAGTGGTTTTTGCCATACATTGACATGAGTCAGCCATGTGTGTACATGTGTTCCCCATCCTGAACCCCCCTCCTACCTCCCTCCCCATCCCATCCCTCAGGGTCGTCCCAGTGCACCAGCCCTGAGCACCCTGTCTCATGCATCGAACCTGGACTCGCAGTCTGTTTCACGTGTGATAATATACATGTTTCAATGCTATTCTCCCATATCATCCCACCCTCGCCTTCTCCCACAGAGTCCAAAAGTCTGTTCTCTACATCTGTGTCTCTTTTGCTGTCTCGCATATAGGGTCATCGTTACCATCTTTCTAAATTCCATATAGATGTGTTAATATACTGTATTGGTGTTTTTCTTTCTGGTTTACTTCACTCTATATAACAGGCTCCAGTTTCATCCACCTCATTAGAACTGATTCAAATGCATTCTTTTTAATAGCTGAGTAATATTCCATTGTGTATATTTCTTATCCATTCATCTGCTGATGGACATCTAGGTTGCTTCCATGTCCTGGCTATTGTAAACAGTGCTGCGATGAACACTGGGGTACACGCATCTCTTTCAGATCTGGTTTCCTCGGTGTGTATGCCCAGGAGTGGGATTGCTGGGTCATACGGCAGTTCTATCTCCAGTTTTTTTTTTTTTTAATTAATTAATTAATTTATTTTTTCAGTGGGTTTTGTCATACATTGACATGTATCAGCAATAGATTTACACGTATTCCCCATCCCGATCCCCCCTCCCACCTCTCTCTCCACCCGATTCCTCTGGGTCTTCCCAGTGCACCAGGCCCGAGCACTTGTCTCATGCATCCCACCTGGGCTGGTGACCTGTTTCACCATAGATAATATACATGCTGTTCTTTCGCAACATCCCACCCTCACCTTCTCCCACAGAGTTCAAAAGTCTGTTCTGTACTTCTGTGTCTCTTTTTCTGTTTTGCATAAAGGGTTGTCGTTACCATCTTTCTAAATTCCATATATATGTGTTATCTCCAGTTTTTTAAGGAATCGCCACACTTTTCTCCATAGTGACTGTCCTAGTTTGCATTCCCACCAACAGTGTAAGAGGGTTCCCTTTTCTCCGCACCCTCTCCAGCATTTATTGTTTGTAGACTTTTGGATAGCAGCCATTCTGACCGGCAAGAGATGGTGCCTCCTTGTGGTTTTGATTAGCGTTTCTCTGATGATGAGTGACTGTTTCTCTCTAAAGCACTGTTAGCTGACATAGAGAATGTAACAGCGGTCGGTCGCTGTTTCTCCCTGCTATCCTGACCTGGGGCTTCCCTTGTGGCTCAGCTGGTAAAGAATCTGCCCGCAATGCAGGAGACCTGGGTTTGATCCCTGGGTTGGGGAGATCCCCTGGAGAAGGGAAAGGCTACCCACTCCAGTATTCTTGCCTGGAGAATTCCATCAGTCCTTGGAGTCGCAAAGAGTTGGACACGACTGAGTGACTTTCACTTCACTTCCTGAGGTACATTCTGGACAAGAGTTAGCTCATCCCAGGGGCTGCTGTCTGGCCAAGTGGGGGGAGGGGTAGCCCACCTCCAGGCTGGGGTCACAGGCCTTCAAACAGGCATTTAACATGGGGGCCGGGGGGGAACAAAGGAGCAATTTCCCATCTAAGGGGTGCTTCTTAATTTTTCCATAGCAAAGGAGAGCTGTCTCCATTTCCTCCAAGGGAGGAGAGCTGTCTCCATTTCCTCCAAGGGAGGAGAGCTGTCTCCATTTCCTCCAAGGGAGGAGAGCTGTCTCCATTTCCTCCAAGGGAGGAGAGCTGTCTCCATTTTCTCCAAGGGAGGAGAGCTGTCTCCATTTCCTCCAAGGGAGGAGAGCTGTCTCCATTTCCTCCAAGGGAGGAAATGACTGGGTTTTCCCTTGGTTTGGGAAAGATGTGTTTCCCTGATTAAAACCCAACAGCCCAAGGGTTCTACTTAAGATTCAAAAGCAATTCCTGCACTGAAGTGATGGCAGGGGGCCTGAGGACCTTCCGGATGCTCTGTGGATCCTGTTTCTTGATCTCAGGGCGTGTTCCTTGGGTGGTTCCGTCTGGGGAAGGTATATGGAGCCCTGCGTACACTATCGATGTGTTCACTTTTCTCTGTGTATTCTATATGTCGGGCTTCCCTGGTGGCTCAGATGGTAAAGAATCCACCTTCAATGTAGGAAACCCAAGTTTGATCCCTGGGTCAGGAAGATCCCCTGGAGAAGGGAATGGCAACCAACTCCAGTATTCCTGCCTGGAGAATTCCACGGACAGAGGAGCCTGGTAGGCTGTAATCCATGGAGTCACAAAGAGTCCAACATGACTGAGTGACTAACACACACACACACACACTTTCTTTACTTCGGTAAAATTTGCGTCAAAAGGGATTCCTCGGAAGTGATGGAACATGCACATTTTGACTGCAGTTATGTAAGAGTTTACAGACGACTGGGTGTGTAACACAGAGGGATGTGACCCAGGATGTCACACGGGATGTGTCACAGAGGGTTGTGACACAGAGGGACAACAGTGGCCCGTCTGTAAGGCAGCGCCCACTCGGTGGGTTGATCTCGGAGACCATCCAGACCGCTGGTCCTCCATGAGCTGCTGGCCATATCCTGCTCACCCAGCACTCGCCAGAGGGGTCTGGTCATGTTGGAGGGTGGCTTGGAAAGAAGTGACAATCAAATGTCTGTGCCTGAGATAGTGGCCATCACTCTGAGCTCACCTGTGCAGAGAGCTCACCTTCTGATTATTAATGTCATAGACACTTTCTCAGTGACTACTACACGCCAAGCACCACTGCACATGTAGGACATGGTGCTTCAGAAGATGGCTCTGCTTATGTCTTCCCGGAGCTGAGGGGGTCAGGAGGCAGAAGGAGGGGTGCATTGGGGGGAGATATCAGATGTCAGGCTCCCCTTGGGCACTCGGTTTTGACTGGTGGGTGGGCTTTGTCTTTAGAAGAAGTAGCCTGCTCAGAATATCCTTCATTCCCTAAACACAGAATGTCTGGACAGGCTCTTTCCGAATTGCTAACATTGTAAGAGTAACCCACTGCAGATATAACCGAGAGCCTTCAGTTTTCACTTCATGCAAACTGTTAACAAGCATCTTTATCTTCATTCTTTATAGATAAATACAGCCCCACCAGGTGGGTGCTGAATGGACCGTGGATGTTCTGAACATATCTCAGTTCCCCCTCAGAAAGGATTTGTTTTTGTTGTTCAGTTGCTCCTACTCTTTGTGACTCCATAGACTGCAGCATGCCAGGCTTCCCTGCCCTTCACTGTCTCCTGGAGTTTGCTCAGATTCATGTCCACTGAGTGGGAGATGCTATCCAACCATCTCATTCTCTGTCCCCTTCCCCTTTTGCCTTCAATCTGTCCTAGCATCAGAGTCTTTTCCAGTCACTTGACTCTGCATCAAGTGGCCAAAGTGTTGGAGCTTCAGCTTCAGTATCACTCCTTCCAATGAATACTCAGGGTCGATTTCCTTTAGGATTAACTGATTTGATCTCCTTGCAGTTCAAGGGGCTCTCAAGAGTCTTCTCCATCACAATTCAAAAGCATCAATTCTTCAGTGCCCAGCCTTCTTTATGATCCAAATTTCACACCTGTACATGACTACTGGAAAAACCATAGCTTTGGCTACATAGACCTTTGTCAGCTAAGTGATGTCTCTGCTTTTGAATACACTGTCTAGGTTTGTCATAGCTTTTCTTCCAAGGAGCAAGTGTCTTTTAGTTTCATGGCTGTAGTCACTGTCCACAGTGATTTTGGAGAAAGGATTAGATCGTGGAAAAGTCACCTCCAGTTGGCTTCATTTTCATGACCTCAGCGGGATTTGTGGAGAAAGCCTTTACAGGTTTACTCTCATGGTTTTCCTTCCTAATACCCGCTGGGCAAGGCACAGGTTCTGTCGACCAGTTCGGAGTTTAGTGGAGCCACGAGACCATTTGAAATGCTATGGTATGTCTTTAGCTCTCCTTACAAAACACAGCATGCTTAGCAAGGGCATTTGTAAAGCAAAACTTTGGAAAATGAATCTTGCTTCTCACAGACTGCTCTTGAACACCAAAAACAAGACAGACAAGATGATCCTTGGGTACCCTTGGGCCTGTGGGGCTGTGGGGATTCTCAATCAGGTCTGCTCCTCCTCTGCATTGGGCTTCTCTTCTCCCCCAGATGCTCCATTCTCCCGTGCCCTGGTCACCTGCCCTAGCCACCCTTCCAACAATAGTATTTCCTCTAACTGCCGGGGCATGACTAGGCTTTCAGCCAGAACCAGACATCACATTGTACTTTTATCGTTTCCCCCATGAAGACCCTTTCAACATCTCCTCGATGTAAAGCATCCAGGGCTGTGAGACAGACTGGCCCAGGCTGGCTGGAAACTGTGGGTTTCCATCTGCGGCCTCCACAGTGCCTCCCCGCAACCCCACTCATCAGCATATTTGCTCCAGCGCTCCTGCAGTTGAAAGTCAAGGGACCAACTCCCACTGTTGGTCCCTATCTTCTCGCTTCAGGCCATGTCCTTCCCATCTGAGAGGATGGGAAGCTCCCCCACTGAACCCAGGGTCTAAGCAGAATTTCCTTCCCTGTGATGGGTGGGCTCAAGGCACTATCATCTCTCTGTCTTGTCTGTCTTTCTCTGTTTCTGTCTCTCCATCTCTCCTGTCATCCCGGGTCTGGGTTTTGACCTGTCTTCGGGGCTGGACCTTTGAAGGACAGAGCATTCATGCCCTGCGTGGGGTTGGGGAGCACTCAGTGGCCCTTCCTCTCGGGAGGTTTATATGCTTACAGTCCCCTGAGTGCTCACCGGCCCGATCCGAGGAGCAGCCCAGGGTCAGCACCTGTGTAAACAAGTGACCTCTAGACACAGAGGAGGCGGCTTATCCATTATACCAAGAGCTGGGCCGAGCAGAGCTTCCTCTGAGAAGTAGGGCAGGGGGGTGGGGTGGGGCGGGGTGGAGCATCTCAATTTCATGTTTCTATATGGGGACCAGACACCAGACTCTGCAGTGAAGGACGAGCTCATTACATAAATACAGGGATGCACCTGGAGAAGGAAATGGCACCCCACTCCAGTATTCTTGCCTGGAGAATCCCATGGACAGAGGAGCCTGGCGGGCTACAGTCCATTGGGTCACAAAGAGTTGGGCACAACTCAGTGCCTAAGCAGAGGGATGCATTTGTGCTCACCAACTCGCTCACACACTTGGCTCTAACACGAGTGCCCCCATTGGCTACCCAGGCCTCAGCCAGTGCAGAGCATGCCCTGTCCTCCCATCCTGGCCTCTACGGGTCCAGGGTGGGTGCAGGTGGACGCCTCCTGGACTTCTGAGTCCACTGTCACCTTCCAGACTCTTCAATCCCAAATACAGTTCTGTCGTTTTAAAAGAAAAGCAGGCTTCTGATATAAACATGGTGCCCGAGAGGGTGGACCACACACAAGGACACTTCTTGGCCAGCCAGCTCTGCGTCATGTCACACACACTCGCTGTCCCTCCACATCCCCCTGGGAGCCCACGCCCCCTCCTAGGAATGAGCTGGGAAGCAGATAACTCCTTTGGCTCCAGGTGTGTTGGTTTAGCCCGGGGTCCACAGTCAAACCCCCAGTTCCAAGCTGGTGGCTGTAAATGACAAGACCACAGTCTGTACCCCAGTCTCTCTGCCTTTTCCCCTGAAAGGCTGATGCTTCCCCATCTCCCAGACTCGGGTCTGTTCCTGGCATCCTGGCCATGGGCATCACAGCCTGTGTGAGCTCCCTGGAAGTGTTACTATTATCCAGTGCCCTCGTGTGAACCCCATCATCAAGGGTCCCAAAGAGAGCAGCTCCCATGGCCCCTGCCTGAGGCAAGGGGCCTCACAGACCCCCATGCCGAGGCTGCACTCAGGTATCATGATCCAGAATGTACATGACCTCCAAGTGGCTGGTGGTCAAGTCAGCCACCCCATACCTCCTCGGGAAGCCCCGGTTTCCAGGGGACCAGCTCAGGGTTGGCTGGTTCTGAACTCGGGGAAGCACAGAGCTGAAGGAAGCTTTGCTCTGGAGTAACCCCGAAGCCGCCTGCACCCCCAGGAGACCGGTAATGAGCAGATACCTGGCATTAACGCTCCTTCAGTGATGTCACACTGGTCCCCTGGGGTCCCCCTCCATAGAGCTCCCTCCCATGTGGACGGAGCCCATTCTGGGGCTCTACCCACCAGAGGGGGTGCCTGCTGTCCCCCAGCTCGTCCACCTGTGTCTGCCGCTGGGCAGGTGTAACCTATCAGGGTCCCTGACCCCCACCCTTTTCTTCTTTGGCTTCCCCGCTGTGTGTCTGTCCACCTGCCATCACTGACGTCCCAGTGGCAAGAATCTGATTCACCTGCAGACCTGAGTGGTCTCCCAGATGCCCCCAACCTGTCCATCTGCCAGTCGGTCCCTTCCCCCCAGGATGACTATCTCAGGCCTCCCTAGTGACTGCCACTCCCCATAATGAGTCAAGTTGCAAGGCTGCAAGCTTCCTGCCCTTTGCTTCTCTCGGCCTGATTAAAAAGTCCTCAGGGAATGACTCCCTGTTCAAATCAGGCAGGCACCTGGTGACAGGTGGGGGTTTGGGGTTCCCATCTGTGAAAGAAGAGAGGCCGCAGGGAGAACATGCTGAGACCTAGACCTAGGCTGGGGTTTCAGTAAACATGGGTCTGGGGCCCGGGGAGTGACTAGGGGCTCGTCAGGTGCCCCAAAGACCCTGTCCTCATCAGGCCCTTTCAGCTCTGCATTGGGAGCCAAAATGCTGCATTTGCCCGATTCTGGTCATTTAAGGGCATGTCCTGGGAATGTTTTCAGGGACTGAGAAGTGTCTCTGAATTAGGAATCTTCAGATGAATCCAGTTGTCTCTATTTGATTCCTTTTTAAAAAACAAAATTTATTTATTTGATTGTGTCAGGTTATAGCTGCAGCATGTGGGATCTTTTAAGTCTTTGTAGCACATCTGAACCATCTGCTTGAAAAGAAGTAATGTGACTCTGTCTGGCATGTATAGTTCTTTTTTTGTCCTTTCACAAGGCTCTTTGATGGAGATTTGGCAGAAAGTCCAAAGCAATGTGGTATAACTGCAAAATGATAAACTTTCAATTAGCAATGAATTATTAGCTTATGAAACATTTAATTACAAATGTGGATAAATTCTATATAAATAATTTATACCAATATGGATCTTAAATAGATAAGTCATATGTGAAATAATAAATTAATCACTTGATTGATAAAGGTGCCAGTTTACCATAGTGGTAGGCGGTGCAGCCCTGGGTTAGGATCTGTCTGCTCCAGCAGTGGGTGCCCAGACGAGTCTCCGAGGCCCACTGGACACGTGCTTCTTGGATCTGAAATGAGAATGGTGGATTCCTCATAATCCTAGATCAGGGGTCCCCAATCTCTGGGATCTCGCCTGATGATCTGAGGCGGAGCTGATGTAATAATAATATCAATAGCAATAAGGTGCACAAGAAATGCAATGTGTTTGAATCATCCCAAAACCGTCCCCTACCCCCTGGTTCGTGGAAAAAATTGTCCTCCACCAAACTGGTCCCTGGTTCCAAAAAGGTTAGGGATGGCTGCCCTAGGTGATGTCAAGGAAAGGGCTTTGTAAATGCTATAGCATTATACACCCACTGGTGCTTATCACTAGTATAACCCATGAAATGCAACTGAGGCAGTAGGCAGAGGCATCTAAAAGACAGGAGGTCCATTTTCTTGCCCAGAACTCAGCATTTTTATAAATACTGTGGA
Organism: Cervus canadensis; assembly: GCF_019320065.1. NCBI lineage: Eukaryota > Metazoa > Chordata > Mammalia > Artiodactyla > Cervidae > Cervus > Cervus canadensis. Next base: position 20,040,579 of record NC_057392.1, read on the forward strand.
GTGAAAAACCTTGCCTTTGGCCTTGGTTCTGAAATTACATACTCTGTATGTTGGCCTCTATAGTACTGGGGGCAGAACCACTGTGTCCTGGGATGGCTGGAAATGAACATGATCCTTTTTTCACAGGATACAAGACCCTTTTGAAAGGCATTTCTGGAAAATTCAACAGTGGAGAGCTGGTGGCCATCATGGGTCCTTCTGGGGCTGGGAAGTCCACACTCATGAACATCCTGGCTGGATACAGGTGAGCAAACCCTCAGCCAGTGGTTCGCCAGGGGCCAGCAGCATGGATGATCCACCCCATCACTTTTTAAGGCTCTGGGAAGCCTCAGGGGAGTAGCTTCTGTTTGGTGAATTCAGTCATTTTTCAGCGCACCCCACACCCACACTCCTGCCCAGACTGCCCAGCACCATCCTGGAGCTACATGCGGCAACCTGGAGACAGGTCTCCCAGCCTGGCTCCCTGGGAAGCCAGTTGATCCAACCCATTCCTTGGAGGAAAGAAGGGACCCACCCCAGGGCCCATGGTCATAGTAGTGGGCTGGATGAAGTTGGAGAGCAGGTGTAACCTCACTGGTCTCCATAGACTCTCTGTGTTTCTGTTTTTCGTGGCATCGACGAGGCAGCACTGGATAAGGTGGACCTTAGTAGGATGCCTGTGGCTCCCTCTACCTCCCTGGGCTGCGATGATGCACCAGAGTCGTACTGGACAGTAGAGGTGCCCTGTGTGTCTGAGTGGGAGGGAGTGTGGCTGGTGGGGCCATGGTGGGGCCATGCCCCTCCGTCTCCACAGTACACCCGGGATGCCTCACCTCCACTGTGGTCTGAGAGAACAACTTCCCATCTGCCTGGTCTAGTGGGTCCAGGGCCCAGACCCCCTCCTCTTCTCTGAGCCGCCTGGGCCCAGCAAGCCTGTACTGGTCCCTCCCAGTCAGCATCAGATTCATGCTGCCCTCAGGAACTGGTTTTGACCTAGTGGTCCCACCCTGGGCTGCAGAGTCTTGGCCTTTGGGGGAGTTGATATAACTGAGGCTAAACACAGGATTGTTCATACGCTCATCTTATAAACCCTGCAAAGCCAGGGGCATGCATGGGGCCTCATGTCCACAGGTAGGAGCATCCATGTATTGGTTTGGTCCGTAGGCACCTGTGACGAACGTGAGATCCCAGGGAGGCCCACGCTTGTTCTCCCCTCCCTTTCCACCCTGGGCCTTTTCTTCTTAGGGTTCCCTCCTCTGAGCGTTGATCTGGGCTTCCCGGCCATGCCCAGCTTGGTGTCCCTACTGGTCCAGTTGGATGATGCTGGGAGGGCTGTGGTCTCCCCCCTCCCTCAGCCTTGGAGGAGGGGGAGGCGGTGCGGGAGGGGCCAGGCTGACACATCCTCTGGCTGACCCTGCAGGGAGACCGGCATGAAGGGTGAGGTCCTCATCAACGGGCTCCCCCGGGACCTGCGCTGCTTCCGGAAGGTGTCCTGTTACATCATGCAGGACGACCTGCTGCTGCCGCACCTGACCGTGCAGGAGGCCATGATGGTGAGCATCCTGGGGCCTGCAGCCTCACACCTGGCCACCCCCATCCCCTACATGTACCCCGCCCTCACCTGCATCTACCCCCCACCCTCCACATGAAGCGGAGCGGCACTGGCACCCCACTTTCACACAGAGTTCAGACCCCATGTGCTGTGTGGACAGTGTCACCCAAGGCAGCCCCCCAAGGCCCTGTAGACCCCGGATGGCAAACTCGAGGCCAGGTCTCTGAGAAGGTGATTAACCTGGCTGATGTGGGCGACCACTGCCAGAGTGACCACACTCCTAGGCCCACGGGTCGAGGGTCTTTTCTTCCCATTGGTGTTCTATGGCTTTGGCCAAAGTTCCAGGCAGTCTGGTGCCTGGATTAGGGCCCTGAGGGTCTCATCCTCTGACTCACCTGCCTGCCAGGTGGGTATAAAACACGTGTTTGCTGCTCACTCGCGGGGTCTCAGGCCCGCACACACGTAGTCCAGCAAGGTCATCAGACATGTAATCCTACACAACCACATAAGAAAAGGTGTCTTGGAGAGTTTAGCGGTTAGCCCGGGCATCTTGTACAGTGGGATCTAGGATGGCCTGGCGTGGTCTGTACTCTTCGGGCAGACCGTGACCTAGCCTTGTGCCAGGTCAACAGGGACCACACTGACCCACAGCTGTGGGCTGCGGGAGCTGCTAGGGAGCCTCCCAGCCAGGAAGTCAGTGGGCAGCCCTTGTCCATGATGGAGCATGGGTCCGTGGGGCTGCCTGCTTCTCTGCCATCTCCTCATCTGTGGTGCAAGGCAGTGCCTGGTCTCCAGGCCTCTCCTGGCACACTGGGGACCTTCCCAGCTAGTCTACCTCATGCTCGGGCAGCAGACGAGCATTCACCATGGATTTCCACAAGAGAAGTCTTGCCTTGCACTCCTGACACATACGGAGCCAGGCTTCCTCTCTGGGGGGTGTCACAGATGGGAGGATGCCCAGCATTTTGGCTGAAGGGCAATTCCAGGGGATCCTTAGCTCAGCAGAGAGAAGCAGAGAAGGTGTTGGGTAGGTGGTCTCCCTTCTAACCTGCTGCCCCAGCAGGCCTGAGCATCCAGCAGCGTGACCATGTGACTCCTCTGGCCTCCAAGTGGGCGTTCTCATGGGGACATGGGCTGCTCAGAAGGAGTTTGCAAACAGGATGGTGAGGCTGGGAAATATATGATCTCTACTTACCCTATGGATTCCCACGTCGACACTTCACCTTCATCTGGGGTGACCAGAGCTTCATTCCTTGGTTGCTTGTTTGAGAAACTTCACTTTGATTTCTAGCTCTGTCACCGCTTTCTTTTGAAAACGAGATCTTCAACTCCTGTTGTCACGTCTGTCCTCCCCCTAACCTGTCTCCGGGCTCTGCTGGGATATCCATTTATTTTTCAGAATTAAAATCAATTACATTTTGATTTTGAGAACTTCACAATCCCTTTGACAAATACTGTGAAGTTAATGAGAAATGGTTAACTGAATAAATTGAGTTATTCTCAGTTAATGAGAAAGGATGGGCTCCCCAGGTGGCGCTAGTGGTAAAGAACCTGCCTGCCAGTGTAGGAGACGTAAGACACTTGGGTTCGATCCCTGGGTCGGGAAGATTCCCTGAAGGAGGAAATGGCAACCCACTCCAGTATTCTCGCCTGGAGAATCCCATGGACAGAGGAGCCTGGCGGGCTACAGTCTATAGGGTCGCAAAGAGTCAGACACAGCTGAGGCAACTTAGCACGCTGGCACACGATGAGAAAGGATACCTTGTACTCTGCAGGGTCCTGTCCCACGCCTGGGGACGGTGCTGGCCACGAGCCCTCGGTGCCTTTCCGTGTGCTGCTTCTGACCCTCCGCCCCCAGGCAGCCTAAGACATGACACCGGAGTCACATGGCTGGCAGCTGCTCCAGCCTGATTCTGGGAGCTCAGCCTCTCGACCCCTCACCCCTGCATCACAGTCTCTTGAGGGGCCACTGGGCAGCCTCAGTAGCTCACCAGGTGGGCAGGTTCTGACCTCAGTGCTGTGCTGAGGAGGAGACCAAAGTCCTTGCTTCCCAAGGTCCCAGGATTCAGCAGAAGAGCCAAGGCTGATGCTGGCCATGGTGATGGCTACTCAGGCCTTCGCCAGACAGGGTCAGGGGTCCCGTGTGTGCTAGCAGGCAGGATATCAAACCAAACAACAGAAATAACAAAATTAGACTCTTTATATGTTGATGTTGTTCAGTCACTAAGTTGTATCCGATTCTTTGTGACCCCATGGACTGCAGCACACCAGGCTTACTTGTCCTCCACCATCTCCTGGAGTTTGCTCAAACTCATGTCCATCGAGTTGGTGATTCCATCCAACCATCTCATCCTCTGCCGCCCCCTTCTCCTTTTGTCCTCAGTCTTTCCCAGCATCAGGATCTTTCCCAATTAACTCCTTTTATGTACCACTCGCCAATTTCTGTGGTGTAAATACTCCCACTGTGGAGAATGGTAAGCTGTCAGTGGTTTCACAGGTGGCTTTGAAATTCCTAACAGTGATCTTGAAGCCTCCAAAGCCTGGGGAGTCCTCGTTGCTCAGTTGCCCACATCTAACTTCTCTCAGGGACCAGCGGAGAATCCACCGAAGTGACTGGAAGCGGCCCAGGCCTCACTGCTCTCTGGGACCTTCCTTAGTGAAGCTGAGGGAGGTGGGGAGCCCGGACCTCTGCGGGTTTCCTCGGTCATGCCGCCATCGCTGAGTTAGGTTGTCTTGCTGCTGGCCATCTGTTCTGATCCATACCGCTGCTGTTGTCCCCTGTAGGTATCCGCACACCTCAAACTCCAGGAGAAGGACGAAGGAAGAAGGGAGATGGTAAGTGTATGCTTGGGTCACATGCAATCCACTTGGCAGTCACATGTGGAGGGGCCTCTGGGGACTGACTTGGCTTGTGGCTTGGCGCCTGGCTGTTTTCGTTGGGGGGGTCAGTGGCACAGCAGTGTGCCCTTGGACTGGCACACACCTGGAGTGACCTTGCTGCCACAAGACAGATACAGCTCACAGATGTAGCAAGGACACGGGCTTGAGGAACCAACCTCAGGCTTAGACCGAGCACTCTTCCCCTTTTAGTTTCTGATACACTTTACACTCCATTGTTTTTGATAAAACACTAACAGTGAAGATGGTTAGTCATCCATTTAAAAATAACCAGCCTCCACCCCTACACACTTGCAAGAAGAAATTTGGTTCTTACCTGTTATTAACCAGCCTTTTAAAAATAACACAAACACGTTTCTAAGATGACGGAGATCTTGTGATCCTTTTCATTGCTTTTTTGCCTCCCTGAAACCCCAGGGAGCCAAAGGGTGTTGGGTAAGCAGACCTAGCGGGGAGCACCAGAAACCCCCACTTAGTGGGGAGGCCTGGTTTATATTTACACACTGTCTAAGACAAACCCAACTCCCCTCGTCTCCACCCCACGGCTGGCACTGTTGGGAGTTCCAGTGTAAGATGTGATTTGGTGAAATTCTACTTTTATAATATTATCCTGTCTTCCCATGCCTGTAGGACCACAGGCCAGCAGCAGAGAGAGTAAGATCTGTGGGGTTGGTGCCAACAAGGCGACTTGGCTCTTTCTGTGTCCGTGCAAAATGGAATCAGTTCAATTCGGTTGCTCAGTCATATCCGACTCTTTGCAACCCCATGGACTGCAGCACACCAGGCTTCCCTGTCCATCACCAATTCCCAGAGCTTACTCAAACTCATGTCCATTGAGTCAGTGATGCCATCCAACCATCTCATCCTCTGTTGTAGAAAACAGTCACAATGTCAGCAGCAGCTTGACAGTTGATAGGATGTGATGTAAACCGCCTTGGGTTTCCCAGGTGGCACTAGTGGTAAAGAACCCACCTGCCAATGGAGGAAGCATAAGAAACGTGGGTTCAGTCCCTGGGTTGGTAAGATCCCCTGGAGGAGGGCATGGCAACCTTCACTATTCTTTCCTGGAGAACCCCATGAACAGAGGAGCCTGGCGGGCCACAGTCCTTGGGGTCACAGAGAGTTGGACATGACTGAATGACTGAACATGCATGCAGCACAAGAGACCTTGGAGCGAGGGGTCTTTAGGGCCCCTTCTGTCCCTCTCTGTGCCCTCCTCCCCCCACCCCACCCTTCAGAAAGCTGAGGATTTGGGTAAGGATTTGGGGGGTGAGAAATGGCACATCCAGGGTAGGGGAGCCCAGTTTCTGTGAGGAGTGAAAACCCCTCCTCACAGATGCTTCACGTGGACTCTGGTTCTGTAGCTGAAAGGAATAAAATGGATGAACAGACCCCAAAACACAGATGTGGGGGAAAAGCATGGGAGGCATGGGTGTTTCCACCCTCCAAGAGGGTGGAGGAGCCAGATAGGGTTTGGTTTTGTGGGTTGAAGGCAAGGGGGACCCAGGATCACCACTCTGTACTGAAGGGCGAGCCTCAGACACAGGCTAGCCCCCTGGGAAGATGGGTGAGCAGATGCGGGGGTTCAGAGGGTCTTGCTGGCTTGGAGAGGGCCATGAAGTGAAGCAGAACTAAGCCCATGAGGGGACCATTCAGGCCTGGCCTCCTGGAACCCACTGGCCAGGGCCTCCAGCGCCTGGGGGTTTTGTCCGTAGCTGCCTACTGGAGGTGGGAAGCTGAGTTCAATGCGCTCATTAAAGTCTGAGCTCCCAGAACAGATGCGATCCATGAGTAAGTGGGTGTGGGATGGTTTGCCTGCAGCGTGGCCCAGGGGACCAGCCTTTCCAGGTGGGAGAGGGAGCTGGGAGGGAGCATTTGCTGAAGGGCGGGGGCGAGGAACACGTGTGTGCCTCTCAGCTGATTCCACAGAGGAGCACCCACAGCCAGTCCTTCAGCCCTGCACTCCTCTGTCTGTCAAGTCCCGACCGGTCTTCCTCATCCTCAGCAGGGTCCAGCCCCTCCCAGCACCATCAGCAGGGCTGCGTGATTGTCCAAGGAGAGGACAGGCCCTGACTCATTTCCCTCCCACCCCGTTGTGTCCCTGGGTCCTGGTTGTTTACTTCTTGAGGAAACATAATAGACTGGAATGTTCCAGCAGGTAGTGGAATGTTGCCCACTCCACCTCATTTCCCAGAAAAGTGGCCCCAGCCTCGAGAACCCCCCAGCGAGGGGCCTTCCTCAGGAGTGAGGTTTCCCAGGAGGGGACATTGTTCTTTCTGATTCACTTTAAAACAAAACCAGTCTGCAGGGCGTCACTCCTGAGAGAATCCTAGACAAGATGCCTGCATGCAAGGGAAACAGGAGGTGCTGACCTTGGCCTCCACCTCCAGCATCCTTCCAGTGGGGCTAAGGGCAAGTAGGGAGTGGGTGATCTTCCTTCTGAACCTTTGGCCTGGATTCCTGGAGACTGCTGGAGCCATGTCATCCTGGGAAGGCCAGTGGACTATCCACATGAGGGAAGGCGTTCCTGAAAGATGGCCTTTTCTGGGCAACCTCACTGCGAGGTTCGGGGATGGCGTGCCTCAATGACTGTATGTTCTGGAAGAGGTGATGGAGCTGGGTTTAGGGCTCAGCAGGGGAAAGGCCAAGCAGGATTCAAATGCAGATCTATCTGACCTGCCTGCTTCTGGCCCATGGAGCAGCAGTGCCCTGGTCCTTCCCATCACCAAGGCCACATTGTGTCCTGACCGTGCAGAAGTAATTCAAGAGCCAGAGTGGAAATTTTCCTCCTTGAGTTCCTTCTCCTTGAGGATGACCTCATCTCCCTAGAGAAGTTGCTGGACTAGGGTCCACCTGCTGCCACCATGGGCTAGGACAATGGCCCAGTGAATTCTGGCAGGACCTCTCTGGCAGGTTGCCTCGCACCCCACTGGGAGGTGAACCTGACGAGGAGGCCAGAAGGGTGGCAGCTGACCTCTGCCTTCTTGTGGCCACCTCTAGAAGACACCAGGATGGACCCCAAACACTGACTGCTGTGGATGAAACCGGTGAACAGTTTACACCAAACTCTTCTGACCTTCCTGCTCCCCGAGTCCATCCCAGATCAGTGATGGGGGCAGCCAGGGAGGGCTGAGCACACAGTGGGCTGTTTATACCTTGGTTCCCAGGCAGCTCCCAGGGGCAGTGTTGGCAGGGTCACTAAGAGAAGCAGTGATAGCTTTGAGCAGTGTCATTGCTTTGCTGCTGAATTAGAGACCTTCTTTTCCCATTCACAAGTGTGGATGGAGCTCCATCTTTCTGGGAGACCTGGCCTGTGTGGTTGAGTCCACGGGAGCTGTGTGTTACTAACAGCTGTTGCTGAGTGAATGCTTACTGTGTGCCAAGCATTTTATCTGTTCAAGCATTAAACTATCAGGGTGGCCCCCCGCTCTGTGCTGGTCAGAAATCCAGTCACTCGTCCATCTGTGTGTCTGTGGATCCACCCTTTCTGCAGTGTTTATCCCACACCTTCCCAGCCCTGGCCCCAAGTGAGGCTCACACATGAAGGGACTTGCTAGGTTGCCAACCAGAGGCAGGACCAGGACTCCAGCCCAGGCTGGCCTGGCCCCAGCCCTGCCTCTCAGTCTCCTGGATCTCAGCCTCCCTAATCAGGACATCAGGCCTGGCAATGCTGGGGTGGGCCGGATCTGCAGTCTCTCCAGGTGTGTCTGGGAGTTGGGTGGGGAGGGAGATCAGGGTTCCATGTGGGCCCTGTAGGTGACAAGGAGTGGTGGGTGGTCTCTGATGTCACTCTGCTTCTGCTATCCGCCAGGTCAAGGAGATCCTGACGGCCCTGGGCCTGCTGTCTTGTGCCAACACGCGGACCGGCAGCCTCTCAGGTGGCCAGCGGAAGCGACTGGCCATTGCGCTGGAGCTGGTGAACAACCCTCCGGTCATGTTCTTCGATGAGCCCACCAGGTAATCAGGCCCTGCCCTCCCTGCTGGCAGAAGGAGCCACTTCCCCGCCCACCAAGGGGCTCAGGCCAGCCTGCACAGACACAACCAGGGCGCTCTGAATGAGGGATCTGGTTGGGGGCTCACAGACATCTCATGGTGTCCCTTGACTTACAGCGGCCTGGACAGCGCCTCCTGCTTCCAGGTTGTCTCCCTGATGAAGGGGTTGGCCCAGGGCGGCCGGTCCATCATCTGCACCATCCACCAACCCAGTGCCAAGCTCTTCGAGCTGTTTGACCAGGTATGTTGGCCCGCTGTCATTGGCCCAGGTGAAACCAAATCTGGGTACTTGTGGCTTAGTTCTTGAGGGTGTCTTCATTTTTGAGTGGCCTTAGGTGTTATGTTTCTTAAGATTTTGGTGCCATAAGCACCTCAGGTGGCAGGGCCAGAGGGGATAGGAAGAGCTGGCCAGTGTCCTCTCTCTAGAGTTAGCGTCCAGCCACAGGGTCTTGGATGAGTCACTGACATTACTGAGGCTTCATTAATGTCCCCCCCTGATGACAGGAGGGGGACACTTGCCATACAGATTTAGATAGCAGGTTGTGATATTTGTACAGTATCATCTCTCGTATAAATCTTAGGCTTTAGAAAAAAAAAAATCTTAGGCTTTTAGATCATCCTGAGCAAAAAAATGTCCCAAGGAATGCAGTGTGTATAGCTCCAAAATCTGGCCTAAGTAAATGGTTAGCATGAGAGGTAGAAAGGCAACAGAGTAGATAACTCCTGGTCATTTGATATCTTGTCTTTCCTGACTTATCATGGATTTCCCTTTGAACTTTGAGTCCTTGGGAGGTAATATAAAGCTGGCCTGAGAGAAGAATTGATGGATTGATGGATGAATTGATGGATGAATGGATGGATAGATAGATGGGTGGGTGGTTAGATGGATGAGTGGGTGTATAGATGGATGGTTGGGTGAGTGGATGGATGGGGTGAATGGATGGATGGATGGATGAGTGGGTGTATAGATGGATGGTTGAGTGAGTGAATGGATGGGTGGTTGAGTGAGTGGATGGATGGGTGGTTAGGTGAGTGGATGGATGGATGGATGGATGGATGGATGGGTGGGTGAGTGGGTGAGTGGATCATTGGATGGATGGATTGAACTTCTCTCCCTTTACAGAGGAAGGCAGAGAGTTGATGTTTTCCTTCTTACTTTTTTCAGCTTTATGTCCTCAGTCAAGGACAGTGTGTGTACCGAGGGAAAGTCTCAAACCTTGTACCGTATTTGAGGGACTTAGGTCTGAATTGCCCAACCTACCACAACCCGGCCGATTTCGGTGAGTTGAGCCTTGACTAGCCAAACGGGGGTCTTTTTTATTCCTGGTGGGTTTCCACTCTTACCTGTAGCCTTCAAATCAAGAGTTACTTTATTCCACAGATAGCTCAAGTGCCGTCCTGAGGCAGAACTTTTAAGACTAAGTCAAAGGAGGTTTTCTTTCCTCCAGATGAAATACCTGGGACTACAAACAAGGGATCTGTTGTTAGGCCAAATATTTCCCAATACTTGACTGTGTGATGCTTCTGGTCTAAAGGAAGTTATTTCTGAAAAGAGATAACCTTTAACAAAATCCCCTTTGCATTGATTAATGCAGATGTTAAAATTCAACTTAAATTTTGACCAAACACAACGAATTTTGACAAAAGCAGTTTTGAACAAGACCCTGGGATCCCAGGGCTTCCCTTGTACTTCAGCTGGTAAAGAATCTGCCTGCAATGTGGAAGACCTGGGTTCGATCCCTGGGTTGGGAAGATCCTCTGGTGAAGGGAAAGGCTGCTCACTCCAGTATTCTGGCCTGGAGAATTCCATGGACTATATAGTCCATGGGGTTGCAAAGAGTCGGACATGACTGAGCAACTTTCACTTCACTGGGAACCCAGGGCTTCCCTAGTAGCTCAGACAGTCAGTAAAATATCCACCTGCAATGCAGGAGACCTAGGTTCAATCTCTGGGTCTGGAAGATCTCCTGCAGAAGGTAATGGCAACCCACTCCAGTATCCTTGCCTGGAAAATTCCATGGACAAAGGAGCCTGGTGGGCTAGTCAGTGGGATTGCACAGAGTCAGACATGACTTAGCGACTAACACCCTGGGAGCCCAGAGCCCAGGTTAATGGTGGGAGTCACTCCTCCTGACCCAGAGGCTGCAGCTTCTGAGCTTTGCAGTTCATGCTTTATGAGCTCCATGCTCGGTGCCCCCAGGGCTCCCGCTTTGGCCTTTCCTCTTGGCCGGGGCCCTCCAGGGCACTGACACCAATGTCCCAAGTCACTTCCCCACCAGATCCTCCCATTGTGCAGCCTGCATGTTTATCTGCACATGGCAGCCTCTTTGTGTCCAGCGCCTCTGGAACCATCTCCCTTGTCCTCCCATCAGATCCACCGCTTCTGCTCCCTGCTGTCCAAGTGCGAGAACTTGCAACCCCCCTTGCTTGCCTTCTTTTTCTTTTGAGCTTCGTAGTCACTAGACCACCAAGTGCTTGTACACCCCGATCCCGTCCCATCCTCCCCCTCGGCCACGGTGCGTGGGGTCCCGTGCTGGCCATTGTGTCCTGCTTCCCTGGGACCCCACAAGCTGGGTGGTCTGAAACAAGAGGAAGTCATGTTTCAGACTCCGAAGGCCAGAAGTCAAGGTGTCTGCAGGGCCGGGCTCCCTCCCGAGGCTCTGGGGGAAGGTCCTTCCTGCCTCATCCAGCTTCTGGAGGCTCCAGTGGTTCTTAGCCTGTGACCCATCCCTCCAGTCTCTGCCTCTGTCTTCACATGGCTTTTTTCTCTGTGTTTCTCTCTGTGTGTCTGTATGTCACCTCCTCTTCTAATAAGGGTACCAGTCATTTTATTCAATTGTTCAGTCGCTAAGTCATGTATGACTCTCTGTGACCCCATGGACTGCAGCACCACCAGGCTTCCCTGTCCTTCACCATCTCCTGGACTTTGCTCAGATTCATGTCTATTGAGTTGGTGATGCCATCTAACCATCTCATCCTCTGCCGCCCCCTTCTCCTTTTGCCTTCAGTTGGATTCAGGGCCCATCCTAAATCCAGGATAATTTCATCTCAAGATCCAAAACCAATTACATTTGCAAAGAATCTTTTCCAAAGAAGGCCACATTCCGAGATTCCAGGTGGACATGAGTCTTTTGGGGGACACGCTTCAACCCACTATATTCCTCCTTCTTGGTCTCTTGGTCATCAGCCTTTCTCACTCTGTTTTATTTTCAAGCATCCAGCCCCCTCAGTCCCCCAGACCCCACCTTTCCTACACATCCTCTCCCGAATTGTGTTCCATGGGATGCTGTTGCTGGGAAAAGCGTCTCTCTTACAAGAAGGCCACTCTGACAAAGCGGGGCCAGAGTGGGGTGAGTGGGAAGGAGATGCAGGCCAAGGGAGAGGAGGAGGAGGCGTCTCAAGCATCCTTGATGGTGGGGATGGTCAGGTTGGCTGCAGAGTCGTTCAGGAGCAAGGACAGTGGGGGGCAGGTGCTGCTGAACGGGGAAGGGCAGTGAGGGCCATGGCCAGCAGAGAGGTGAGGACCTACAGGGAAAGACAGATGGGAGGAGAAGGAACAGGGCTCCAGGGAGAGCCCAGGGAGGGGCTCCTCAATATCACGCCTGAGCAGAGGGAGAGAGGTGGGGAGAGAGGGGCTGTTTGGAGGGTGGTGGGTGTGAATGACCAGCAGAGCAGGCAGTTCTGGCTGGGTTGGTGTCATTAATCATGACATTCTGGTGGGGCCAGGCTCTCCCGGTTTGTGATCGGATGGAGAGAGAGTTAGCCATCCTAGCTCGGACTCTGGAAACAGCTGGTTTTGCCAAAGAGGTTCCCTGGGGGCATTGCATTAGCAAGAATCTTACTGAGATAAAGGGTCAGGTCCCACACCAGGAGGAATGGGGGAGGGTGGAGGGAGAGTGCAGGTGGGAGGAGAGGAAGGAGTGGCAGGTGCCGGGGAGGGTGGACCCAGGAGACAAACAGCAACGTGGGGCCTTGGACAGTTTGGGGTGCAGAGGAGGCGTGACACCAGGGTCAAGGAGGGTCAGCGGAGGTGATGCTCCATGGGGATCTGAGAGGTGGAGCTTATAGTCCACAACCTAGTGCCCCCAGGGAGCTCAGAGCACCCCTCTCAGGACCCCCGGCACTTCTTCATGGTACCAAAGAGCTGCCTCAGCGCTCCTCGCTCACTCTCATCCTGGGAACTGTCTTCCCAACAGGAATCTTGCTTCCTTCTGCCCTCCTCCCAGCTCCAACTCTGATGTATGCATGCCCATGACCAGCACTCAATAAATGCTAGACAGATGAATAAGTTAATAGATGCATGAGCTCATGACTTCTCGGGCTGTCCAACATCACAATGTGTATTTGCATTTCCAGGCTCCTGACGTGATCAATGGCCTTGCTGGGCGTTGAGACTGGAAACAACATTGGCCGCTAACTGATTTTTATCACATCATTAGCATCCTCACGCAGCATCTATATAATCAGTTAAAAGATATTCCCACTGGATTACTGACTTTGTCACAAAGGAAGGAGGCCCGCACGAGCGATGCCTGGGCTGAGCCCTCTGTCTCTCTCCTCTTTGCAGTCATGGAAGTCGCGTCCGGCGAGTACGGTGACCAGAACGGCCGCCTGGTGAGAGCGGTCTGGGAGGGCAAGTGCGACTCTGACTGCAGGAGAGAGCCTGGGGGCGATGCCGAGGTGAATCCTTTTATTTGGCACCGGCCCTCTGAAGAGGTAAAGCAGACAAAACGATGGAAGGGGTGGAGAAAGGTAATGCACACCCCCAGCCCCCGGGAGCGCTGCACGCCGCCCCGCACGCCTGCTGCACAAGCACTTTCCTCGGCTCAGAGGAGGGGGCGTCCGGGGGCTGGGGGGCTCACCCCTCCTCCCCTCCCTTGGTGTGTCCCCAGGACTCCACTTCCATGGAAGGCTGCCACAGCTTCTCTGCCAGCTGCCTCACCCAGTTCTGCATCCTCTTCAAAAGGACTTTCCTCAGCATCATGAGGGACTCGGTAAGGCGGTGTGCAGTGGTCTCCGTGGCAACGGAAGCCGAGGGGTCACCTTCGGCTCTGTTCATCTGCTTGCGCTTTCCTCTTTCAGCGTCAGTCGGCTTTCTGTGATGACGCAGTAACAAACACTCCCCGGCTACTAGTGGTTATGACAGTAGTCGTGTCTGGTTTGTGTAACCTGTGGGCAGCTGTGGGTTGTGGTTGTGTGCCCCATGTGTCTTCTCGTCTGGGGACCCAGAATGGAGGACTGGCTCCTTTCTAGAACATGGCAGGGGAAAGTGTAGGAGAAACCCAATGGCAGCCCTCATAGCTTCCTGCTCCTGGTGGGGTGGTGGGTGGGTGAACCTGACACTGGTGCTCACATTCCATTGGCCAAGGCTGGCATCAGGGAGGGGATTCTTCCCTCCGGGAAGCTCTACCCAGCAGAGGAAGGAGTTGGTGAGGGATTGGGAATCAGGGCAAGATCCACCTTTTCGAGTGGGCAATCTGACAGCCTGTGTAGGGGGTCCCTGAGTGCCCAGGAGCCTCCGGAACCCAGTTTGAAAGATAGAGGGGCTGGTAGCCATCCAGGCTGTGCTCTGCAAGGGTAGGTCTGTCCTGTGGCTGTTCTTTGTCCATTAACCACCATTCTTGTCCCTTGTCCCCTGCTCCGAAGGGACACAGTCCTGGTTTGCTATGTTGAAGAGGATTTAATGAAGGATAGCAGTTCCTTCTGCTTGAACAGCAGTGAAATGCTGCCCTGTGAGTGCACGTGTGTGTGTGTGTGCGCGTGCATGCACACACACACACACTCACATGAGCTGGTATAGGGTCCTGGGTATGGTATAATGGAAGCTTAAACTAACAGTAGTGAATGAATGGGCTTCCTGGGTGACTCAGTCATAAAGAATCTACCTGCAATGCACGAGCCTCAGAAGAAGTGGGTTGACTGCCACCTTTCTGGAAGGAAGGGGCAGGAGAAGCCTTGACTGCCACCTCTGGGGCCCCTGGTCTCCTTGTCCTCTGACCGCCCACCTCTGAGCTTGTGCACACCTGAGTGTGGACCTCGTCTGCCCAGGTCCTCACACACCTGCGGATCACGTCCCACATCGGCATCGGCCTCCTCATTGGCCTGCTCTACCTGGGGATTGGGAACGAAGCCAAGAAGGTCCTGAGCAACTCTGGCTTCCTCTTCTTCTCCATGCTCTTCCTCATGTTCGCGGCCCTCATGCCCACCGTCCTCACATGTGAGTGCCTGGTCCAGCCCGCGCCCACCCCTCTTCCTTGTCTGCCACTAGGTCGTGGCTTGCTTGGCCACAAATAGAGTGTCTTATTTTATTTTTTAAAATACCGTTTTCGTTGTTGACAGATGTAGGTATGATTGTATGTTCTGTTAGATGAGAAAATGCATACCATGTTTAAACCAAAGGAGTGAATCACTAATGGAAGATTTGTAAGCCTGGTAGAAGGCTGAGAGATTTCTAAAAGGTTTTCTAATTGGGAACCCCTCAAATGCTACTGTGTAAGCATTACCTCATTCAGTTAAGATAGCCCTGGTGCAGCCAAATTTGTGAGCGGGTAAAGCTAGTCTGGGTTGGAAAGAGTCCCTGGAATAGGACACGGCAACCCACTTCAGTATTCTTGCCTGGAGAATTCCATAGACAGAAGAGCCGGGCAGGTTACAGTCCATGGGGTGGCAAAGAGTTGAACATGACTAAGCGACTTAGCATGCAGCAATGCTGTTATAGGTGGATTTCTGTGCAATTCTAGGCTGCTTGCAGAGCAGGCTTCCCTTGGCCACTTCAGGGGGACAGTGTGGAAAACTGTGGCTTCACCAGGTCTCCCAGCCTAGACACCTCCTCCGGCAATGCCTCCTCCTTAAGTTGCCCTGAGTTTCCAAGAGCAGCTCATGAGGACTTGCCCAGGGAAGGCATTGCATTGTCTTAGTTACTCAGTGAAAATAGGTTCAGCAGGAGATACTTGGGCCAGTCACTACAGTGATGCCAGTGTACCAGGCAGTTTCTCTAGGTAGGTGAATAATTTCATACCTTTCCATTCAAACTCCAGATATTAATACTTGAAGCACTTCAGGTTCACAGGGAGGCAGCCCAAGTTGGGGCTGCAGAGGGCTTTGCAGGAGACCCCTTGTCTGAGTTCTTGGAGTGCTCTAATGTCCTAGTGACCCTTTTCATTTTCCTGCCCCCTAGTTCCTCTGGAGATGAGCGTGTTTCTCCGAGAACACCTGAATTACTGGTACAGCCTGAAGGCCTACTACCTGGCCAAGACCATGGCGGACGTGCCCTTTCAGGTACTGAGCGCCCTGGCGTGGTGTGACGGGGCGGGGCTCTCCAGCCTCCCTGGGGGGCGGGAAGCGTGGCTTGCAGGTGAGGGTGATGGGCCCTGTGTTTCCAGATCATGTTCCCCGTGGCCTACTGCAGCATCGTGTACTGGATGACGTCCCAGCCGTCTGACGCTGTGCGCTTCGTCCTGTTCGCGGCTCTGGGCACCATGACCTCACTGGTGGCGCAGTCCCTGGGCCTGCTGATCGGAGCCGCGTCCACGTCACTGCAGGTGCCAGCTCAGGATGCACCATGGGGCGGACCTCGCTTCCCCACCTCCACCTGTGTGGCCGGGGCTGCAGCCCCCGTGGGCTCAGTACCCTGTCCCTGAGACCCCCCTCCTGATTCTGTCCTAACTTCCTAGCCTGGCTTCAACAGGTTGGTCAGTCGGTCCTTGGGGAAGGGATCGAGGTGTCCTGGCTGCTCAGGATTGGCAAATTGACAGCATCAGGTGGCCTTATGTGTCATGGGGCACGCCAGGTGCTATTCTTGCCAAGCACCTGTTTGGGGAGTAGCAAGCTGGTCTCTTGCACAAGGAGGGGC
This sequence comes from Cervus canadensis, assembly GCF_019320065.1. Taxonomy (NCBI): domain Eukaryota; kingdom Metazoa; phylum Chordata; class Mammalia; order Artiodactyla; family Cervidae; genus Cervus; species Cervus canadensis. Next base: position 20,056,853 of record NC_057392.1, read on the forward strand.
TGAGTTTGTGCCCAGAGGCCCAGCTGGACCTGTGGTTGGACATGGGCTCATTGAGTCTAAGCACCCTCACAAGTTACGTGCAATGCTCCCATTTCACAGATGGGGAGACTGAGGCCCAGAGAGGCAAGGTGATTTTGTCAGAGTCACACAGCCAGCTCTGAGGCCAAGCTCTCAATGCCTATGTTTTGTTGCCTCTGTGGGATCCATGCAGCTGTTCCCCAGACAATCCCATCACACCCCACACTCCCACCTGCCCAAGCCCCTCCACATGCCCCTTCTGGACATCTGGTGCCACCTACTCCCAGCCTGCCAAACTCACTGTGTGCACAGTTTTTGTACTTCCAGGGCTTCACATGCTCAGGCCAGTCTGACCCTTAGAAAACAAGGCCAGAGCCCTGGGGAGTCAGCACCCCACGGCCTTCTGCCACCCCCTCTCCTGCTGCATGGCCTTCTGTTCCATGCTCACAGCCTCCGGGCAGCACCCTTATCCATGGGCGGGAATGGCAATGGTGTCCATCTCACGGCCGACAGCCGTAGAAAGTTCTGGGCCCATGCCAGCTGCTGTCGGCACCCAGGGAGTCTCACTCCTGACCCTTCCTTGCTGGGACACAGGATGTCAGCTCCTCAGGCGTCTGCCTCCCGCCCCGCAAGCACCCTCATGGCCACACCAGCGTCCCTCTGTCCCTGCTTTTCAGGCCTCCGTGCTTTTTTAGCTTCTGTCCCCTCTGCTGGGTCCAGCTGGGCCTCTGGGCACCAACCTGGCCCCTCCTTGTGCAGGAGGCCAGCTTGTTCCTCCCCAAAGGGGTGCTTCTGTGCCATCCTGGCCACGGATGACCAGGATGATCTGTCCTGACGTCTCCGGCCCTTTCCTGGAAGCGTGGGCTGTGGGCTCCGGGCCCCCTGAGGAAGAGGAGGCGGATAGGAGTAAGGTCCCTCTGTGTCCCCTCCCAGGTGGCGACCTTCGTGGGACCCGTCACGGCCATCCCCGTGCTCCTCTTCTCAGGGTTCTTTGTCAGCTTTGACACGATCCCCACCTACTTGCAGTGGATGTCCTACGTCTCTTACGTCAGGTAGCCCGTGGGGCCCCTTAGGACTCAGGGACTTTGGGATGACAAAGGGAAGGGGGCTGGGGACAGGCAGAGGCTCACGAAAGCCCCTCCTTGGCTGTCAGCTAGATGCCAGCTGGATTCTCCGGTCGTGAACCCAGAAAGTATCAGTGCCTTTTTCTTCCTAGTTTTGTGTGCCTCACCTTCACCCACCCCCCGCCCCCGACACACACAGTTCAGTTCAGTTCAGTCAGTCGTGTCCGACTCTTTGCAACACCATGAATCGCAGCACATCAGGCCTCCCTGTCCATCACAAACTCCCAGAGCTTACTCAAACTCATGCCCATCGAGTTGGTGATGCCATCCAGCCATCTCATCCTCTGTCACCCCCTTCTCCTCCTGCCCCCAATCCCTCCCAGCATCAGGGTCTTTTCCCATGAGTCAACTCTTCTCATGAGGTGGCCAAAGTACTGGAGTTTCAGCTTCAGCATCAGTCCTTCCAATGAACACCCAGGACTGATCTCCTTTAGGATGGACTGGTTGGATCTCCTTGCAGTCCAAGGGACTCACTCGTGGATAAAATAAACCCTAGCTACTGGTGCCCTGGAAATGGCAACCCACTCCAGTATTCTTGCCTGGAGAATCCCATGGCCAGAGGAGCCTGGCGCATTATGGCCCACGGGATCACAAAGAGTTGGACATGACTGAGTGACTAAGCAAGCATGCAGTGGTGCCCTGGACAAGCCATGGAAGCCCCATATCCTGTGTGCTTTAGAGAGCTGCCTTGAAGAGCTTCATTCCTCTCTGGAATAAACACTGCTTATAACAAGATTCTTGTTGTTGTTCAGTCGCTAAGTCATGTCTGACTCTGCAACCCCATGAACTGCAGCACACTAGGCTTCCCTGACCTTCACCATCTCCCAGAGGTAGCTCAAATTCATGTCCACTGAGTCAGTGATGCCGTCCAACCATCTCATCCTCTGCCGCCCCCTTCTCCTCCTGCCTTCAATCTTTCCCAGCATCAGGGTCTTTTCTAATCAGTTGGCTCTTCACATCAGGTGGCCAAAGTATTGGAGCTTCAGCTTTAGCATCAGTCCTTAATGAATACTCAGGACTGATTTCCTTTAGGATGGACTGGTTTGATCTCCTTGAAGTCTAAGGGACTCTCAGGAGTCTTCTCCAGCACCATAGTACAAGGTTCTGAGTAAGAAATCCTGTGGAAAACAAGACATGTCTCAAGCGTCCTCATATTCCTGAACAAGCCTGCTCTGGTGCCTTAGCGCTTCAGCATCAGATTTCATGCTCTTGGCTCACAGGCGCTGTGGCTCCTTGGCCCTCAGCAGGCAGGGCTGGTCATTAGAGCTTGTGCCCCCAGCCACAGCCATTCCACGTGACACCCAGAGTCCCAGGCTGTGAGCAAGCTTGTGTTTTCTAGAATGTCAATTCAGTGCCAGGTATATTGTTCCCGAGAACAAAATCAAAACAAAGGCCTTGTGCAGAGTTTCAGCAGTGGTGCACCTTTCAAGACCGAGAAATCAGAGACCCATGTCTTTCTTCTCAGAATTAGCATTTTTGTTCTGATAATGCAGAACTGGAACAGAATGAAAGGTGGTGCAGAAATGTTTTATTCAAATGCTCTACAGGCCTTGAAAAGCTCTCAGACCCTTTATTCTATTTAACTGTTAAAAAAAAAAGGTGTGATATCAGAAGTGATCAATGTGTTTTTCCATTCGTGTCACCTCTGAACAATACCCACGCTTGGTTAAATTTGGGTGGTTTTTTTTTTTTTTTTTTTGCGGAGACTTTGGAGGCAAGGAAATTGAAAGACACTCGGTCAATCTGTTGAGTGGATTTATGCTAGGAAGCTGCAGAGCGGTTAAGAAGTATTCCAGGAGAAAAGACCTCCAGGGAGGAAGGGAGCCAGGCTGAGGATGTGGTGGGGGGGTCAGCATACATTCCACAGACATGGATAGAGGTAGGGATGGGGGGATCCCAAACCCTCCTCACTCTGGCGTTCCCCCCTCAGGTATGGGTTTGAGGGGGTCATCCTCTCCATCTACGGCCTCGACCGGGAGGACCTGCACTGTAACACCAACGAGACTTGCCACTTCCAGAAGTCAGAGGCTATCCTGCGAGAGCTGGATGTGGAGAACGCCAAGCTCTACTTGGACTTCATTGTCCTGGGGATTTTCTTCATCTCCCTGCGTCTCATCGCCTACCTCGTGCTGAGATACAAAATACGGGCCGAGAGGTAAAGCGCTGGGAAGCCAGAGAGAGGAACGCTGGACACCGTGGCCACGGGCCACTTCCAGAACCCTTGCAGGCTCAAGGACACATACCCGCTTGTGGACCCTGGGGACTACGTCGGGTTGTCAGGCAGCCAACCAGTGCTGGACTTCGCCGCCCCACTGAGTTGGGTCTTCTCTCCATTACCCTTTCTAGCTGTAACTAGGAAGAAGATGTAGAATGGTCTTTCTTTTTCACATGCAGGAATTTTTAAAATACAACCTCTGAGGCAGAATTTAAAACTGCCACAAAGTGGGTGACAAGAGGCTTCCTGGGCAGAATTCTTCCTTCTGACCGGGGAGCTCTAATTCTGCACGAGGAATGTGGGTGGTTTCCTGGGGCCCCTGGGCAGTCAGATGTCCAGGGGTGGAAAGGCGAAGCCAAGAGGGACTCCATCCTGTGACTGATATTTTCGTAGTTTCATCTTTCTACAATCTGTCTCTTTTTCCAACGAGAAGTCGTTTTCCAAGTCAAAAGTCGATCAATTTCATTCATTTCCAGAAGCTGTACCTTTTTAGTACTTGGTGAGGAAAATTATTCAGGGTAAACGTACTTCGTGGAGAGACGTGAGGGATTTGGCTTGATCGCTGAGCTGGTCTCATTTGCAGACAGAACCAGGGAAAGACACAGGTGCTGGTTGCAGGTTGGAGGAAAACCTTGGAACCAACCGTGTGCGCCAAGCCATGCAGGAACTTTTTAAAGTTGTATAGAAAGTTGTAAGGCGAATTTGGCTATCTCTTTCAAAATCTTTTATTTCCCCCACGCTTCTTATTTTCACTTAAGCAAAAAATGTCGGTTTTCTTTTTTCCCTAACTTTCCGAGCACCTTAATTTTGCCCCCAAATTCTAGGAGCTCAATCCTGCTGATTTTTTACAAACATTTTCTCTTCCCTCACATATCCCATCAACTACCTCCACTGAACCTGGGGACGCTGGGCTTAGAGAAGCCCAGGTGTGAATGTGCAGGATCTGCAGGTGTAGCCCATGAAAGATGTACTAAGTGCACAGGCGGGGAGATGCTGAGATTTCCTGAGGACCCAAGGCCTTTGTAAGAAACCGGCAAAAGCTTAGTGTGGCCAAGACTCTGGAGCTCCATCAAAGTGTGCACTGAGAGCCGTGGGAGATGCTGTCTCCCACATCTGGTTTCCATGGCAACTCAGCCATCATCTTCTCAGTCTTTCTGGACTGGAAACGTCTTTCCAATGACGCCATCACAGAAGCAAAATCCCTCTAGGACAAGAGTCATGGGCACTTCTGCAGGGTAAATGGCCTTTGAATTCCTGGCAGGAGCCTGGGTGCTTGTTGGAATTAGTGTGGCCACAGGGTAGAAGAGGGCTCAGGCCAAAGAAGCTTCCTGAAGGAAACAGAACTGTTTTCCCCTTCTAGAATGCTGTGAACCTGAAATCAGGGTCTCTGAGTGAATCTGCTTTTTGTTGTAGGGAAGTTTGATAAAACCCCTTACTGCAATGGCCTGAAATAACATCCGGGCTTCCCAAAGTGGCTCAGTAGTAAATAATCCGTCTGCCAAGAAGGAGATGCAGGTTCGATCCCAGGGTCGGGAAGATACCCTGGAGAAGGAAATGGCAACCCACTCCAGTATTCTTACCTGGAGAATCCCATAAACAGAGAGCCTGGCAGGCTATAGTCCATGAGGTCGCGAAGAGTCAACATGACTGAGCAACTAAGCAACACCAAAAGATAACATCCAAGTAACTTGTTGATTTTATTTTTCTAAATGGGTTTAGTTAAGAGGTGGGGGGAGGGGTGACGTGCTATCTTTCACACATTGAAATTTAAACCTGGCCCACTTGCCAAGTCTAATTCTTTTAAGTAATTTCTGAATGTAATGACTTGGATCTTCCTTCGTCAGTGATTTCATTTCTTCATTTAGAAGGAAGGAGGAAGCTCTGGGTGAATGATGTGCTGCCTTTCTGGTTGTTAGTCTAGGTGAGAATGTAAGTCCAGAGAATCTCTGATCCATGGGGTTGAGGAGAGGAAGGGGCTCCACTGTGTTCTAACCCCTGTGGCTCCTCAGAAGCGTCAGGGCCTGGCTCTGCTCACCAGCCCATCTTGGGAGCCTTCAACCTGTCTGCAGTACCTCAGACCTCCCTTTCCACCTACTCTTGCTGAGCATCAGCTTGAGAATTAAATGCTTCCAGAGCTTCGTATGGGTGACGTGGGGAGGGAAGACACCAGGTAAACATTTTACACAGAAGATGCTGGAATCTGATTATGTCACCTTGGGAGAGGGCCCTTCAGGACCAAGAAACAGGACTTAAGCTTTTAGGTAAAAACTCATCCTGGAGACCCACAGAAAGGTCATTTTCCCACCTGAGAAAGGTCAGGGGCAGGCTAGTCCGTGAGGTAGAAAGGCCTCTGGTGGGTTCACGGCTGAACATCCCCCCCGTGCACCTAGCATCCCTTGTTCCTCACTGGGCGGCCCAGCTGTGTGCCTAACCACCTCCTCTGCTCAGGTCCTCACTCGGCCAATGTATGTGGACTCCCCTCCACCGCCCCGCACGCTTGGTGCGGCTGGAGCACCGAGGCTGGGGAGGCTCAGTGAGGCCCTGGGCCCGAGCGCCGGGAGAGAGCCAGGTCTGGCCCCAAATGCTCTATTACTTTCGCTTTGCTCTCTTGCCTCCTGTTCCCAGTGTGTGAATGTACTCGAAAGTGCTTTTCAAGGTGTAAAGTGCGATACGAGGATAGTTCTGGACTTGCTGTCACCATGCAGACCACTGGGATGGGGGCAGTTTGCTCTTGTCTCCTCAGTTGCCTTTTGTAGGGGGGTCCCGAGCTGGACTAGGGACCCAGCTTCTCACCCCCACTCCACCCACCCACCCACCCTGTCTCAGCGGGGAGGTGCCTTCCTCTGCCCGTGCCTGGCCTTAGCTTCCTAACGCAGCCTGCCTGTGGGCTGGCTGGGGTCCGAGAGGGTCCAGTGTGTGTGTGCCTACGAGTGTGCGCACACACGCGCAGGGGCACGTGCCAGCTCGCTCCGGGTGTGTATCTCATAGTATTATCTGTGGTGTCTCTGTCAATCTTTAGTCGTCCTTTACTCCAAGAAGGAAAGAGAAAATTCCCCGACTTCATGCCTGCCGAGCAGATGGTGAAGCATAGTCAGAACCCACCCGGTTTTTCAGCAAATGCCGGCTTGATCAGCGTGTGACAGAAAGCAAACCCAAACGACCCAGCTGGGTGGAGGGAAGTGCAGTGTGTATGGCCATCAAGTTAGAGGCTCTGAAGAAATAAGACCGCTAATAAAATATTTTATAACTTTTTACTTGTGTTCAGTGTTAAATGCTTCAGACTCAAAATACCGGGCTTGGATCTGACTCGGTAAAGAGGAGGGGTCTTTGTCTGTATTTGGAATTATCCTTGCTGACGTCCAGCAGAGGTTCTGGTTCGTTCCTCAGTGTTCTGGTCTAACGCCTGATTGTAAATAGTCTCCTTTATCTCAGTAACTTTCGTGTTTCATGGTGAACTGTCTTAAAGCTCTGTTTCTCTCCTCTGTGTTCCAGCCTCCTCACCCATCCCTCCCCCCGTTGTTAATGTGAGCCAGGGCTTTAGAAAGTGCCGACCGCCCAGATTCACAGGGACCACGTGTGCCTCCCTTGCGCTGGTCCCAGGGGACAGGGACCACGGGAGCTGGTGTAGGCTGTTGCTCAGCTCCCTGGTTTCGGTCGGTAAATACACCCAGAGCCTCACTTTCCAGGGAAGCGTGTTTAGGGCTCGTTGTCATCATGGGCTTGCCTCTCTCCTCGGGGACACAGAGGATGGAGCCAGGCAAGTCCCAGGATGTGTGGCCCCTGCATTCCTGCTAAGTGACCGGAGAGCGTGTGCGGACACTGGAGAGCTCCCTGGAGTGGGGCAGGCTTGAGAGCCTCCCTCTGCTTTCTCTCTGCAGCCCCGCTGCCCTGAGAATCCCACCCTTCTTTGCAGCTTCCGTTAAGGTCTGGTCCTTCCGGTCCCTGCACTTGACCTCCTGCCTCAGGGAAATGCCCCAGAGACAATCGCCTTCTGCAAAAACAGGTGTTTCTGATGTCCCTGTTGGGGGTCCCCTGGGACCAGAAATGGGGGAGCCCCACACCCTCCCTGGGGAGTTCACTTTTCTCACCTTCAGACTCCATTCAGCCTGGGCTGAAAAATCCCGCTTTCTGGGCAGGAAGTCGGCATGAAGTTGAAGCATTCAGGCATGTCCTTCTGAGGCTCAGCCCAGGTTTTCTGACAGCTGTCACATATCCTCCCCCACTTCTTCTTCCCATCTTTGAGGAAATGAGGGTTTAGCATTAACTTCATTTTTGTTATCTCTGAATGCATCAAGCTCAGTCCTCAAACAGGCATTCTATGGCCTGTAACAGTAGCCAAGGAAGCCAGGTTTCTACAGATGACTCAAGTGAATGCAAGACAGACTTAGAGCCCCTGACACCTCCCTGTTCTTAAAATAGTCCCTTAACATCAAAGGAGAAAGTGCCCCAAGTACACCGGCTACCACCTTCCAGCCAGCTAAGTGGTCATCATGGGAGGGGCACAGCCTCAGGGCTTTTCCACGATATAAAGCTGCAGAGAAAGGACAGAAGCACAAAAGTGTGTTCTCGTCTGCTCACAGGCCGGACAGAGCCTGCCAACTAGGTCTGGGCCCCACTTTGGGAGGGAAGATGGGCTGTGAGTATGCAGTGGGAGGGCCAGACCCACCCAGTCCGCTCCCCGTTCCCAGGGAGACACCCTCAAACCGAGGATGGGGCCACAAGTACATGTGAATTTCTCCCTGGGGCTCGTGGTTTTAACCGAATGTTGGAAACAGCCCGAGCCCAAGCCACACAAGTGGAAAAGAGCAAAGCAGAAAACAGCAATGGTCAGCCGCAGTTCTCTCTCCACGGCCCACGCCCTCTGCTTGGGGTGTCTATATAAACGTGAGCGAGAACCCTGCTGGTCACCCGTGGGTGCCTTCGGAGTGTACCTGGCGCATGCATTTAACTGTGGTCCCGATTCTGCGTACAGTTAAATGGTACTTCCTGTGTTCACTGATGCTAGGACATCTGGTCCTGGGGAACTTGGAAGCCACCTGCTGGTACCTCTGCAGGATGGAGATCATCCCTCACCTGCAGCAGGGCCAAGGTGAGCTGGGGCAGAGATGCTGAGGCACGGCCAGGCGGTGAGGTGTGACAGTCCCTGACCTGCTTGGGGGCCACTTCTCAAGCCCCCCAGGGCGTCTCCTTGAAGGAGTGTTCAGGAAGTCTTGCTTTCATTTCACCTGCCATGAGGCAGTGGTCCAGTCAGCACGGCCCTGAATCAGCACTGTGGAGCTTCCAAGAAAACAGTGTTTGCCAAGCAGGTCTCTGCTGGGGCGGAGGAAACAGCAGGCTCACTCATTCCAAGGGGAGAAGTTACCAAACTCACCTGCCCTCTTGGGGATCCCAGAACATGCCCTCTCGAGCTGGATGGAATGGATCAGGTCTCGAAGGGATGGGCTGAGAGTCATGGGCACCTGGGTCAAGGTTGAGAGCCCTACATCCATGGGTTCCTGGACATCCCAGGTGCAACCCAGTCTGAAAGGCACCACAGTTGGTTTCATTGAGAGTATTCCAGTGGCTGTGGCAGACACTTTGTTTTTATATCTACTTTTTCCCCCCACAATTCTGTCATCATGTACCTTAGGGGACTCTTTTCGAGGACCTTGGGAACACAGGCTGCCCAAGATTCATCACAAATATCTCATTCCAAGTCCTTGGCCAGTGAAAAATGATAGCAAAAGGTTCTATCATCCAAATTGCTAATGATATGAACCACTCACCCCACACTAGAAGTTTTCTGTCTCTCTCATCAAATGCTCCCTGGGGAGGGGCATGACCGGAGGTGGGTTTCTCTGTAGAACGTGTATGTTTAAAAAATTAGCTCATGTAGCTGACCCCCTTCCCCAAGATTTTTTTTCTTTGCGGACAGAGTGGTTTAATACCTGCTCAGAGCTGAATCTGAACTGCTGCCTTTTACTCGAGGAGTAGCTACTTTACATTTTTTCCTTTGTTCTTCCTTCCAAAGCAAGAGTCAATGCAAATAACACTTTTAATCATGGTGTAAAGATGTGCATATATCTGTATATCTAACATGTAATTATGTAATCTCTGGTTTTTATAATGCTGTGTGGATAACCTTGCCTTGACGTAGCCACGTAGCTTTAGGAAATCCTGGCAGAGGCGTGCACTCTTGTAGATGAGAACGACATCTATAGATACGTGTATATAAATATATATTTTAAAGTGACAGTGGCTCCCTTGGGTGCCTGACTCCTTGGCTGTTTCTCTCTGTTGGAACAGGGACCCGAGCAGACCCTAGGGTGTGAGCTTTCTAACTCAACCTTATAGACCCTGGGCCTGCTTTGTATATCTCTGTAGAATTATCTCCTTAGATGATTTGTACGTGCATTTTTTGCAGACTTGAGCTTTGTTTTCTGAAATTAGATGCCATTTATGAAAATGTGACATAAATCAAAATAAACCATTGTTATTTTCAGATTTTCCTGTTTCTCGCTTCTCTTTCCTTTTGACAGCAGCAGCTCGCAGACCTGCGGGGAGAATCGGGCCTGGGGCTGGTGGAGGCTGTGGGGAATTTTCTGTACCTTGCACTGCCCTCTCTCTTAATGAAACAGTTCCTCTGGAAGGTGTTATGATGGATGAAGTTGGGAAGGAAAGTGAGAGTGAGGGAGGAGATATGCCAGCCCCACTCGATAGGCAAAGTGGTAATGCGGGGTCAGGTGGCTTTCATATGTGATCTCATTTCTCAGCCATCCTTGGGGCCAGAAAACTATGGCCAACCCATTTCATAGGCCAGGGAACTGAGGCTGAGAGATGAGACAAGTGTCCCAAGGCAAATGGTGGAGGCAGAATTCAGATGGTGACAGTCTAGCGGGGGATCCAGGACTCCTGACCCCTGCATCGCACTCCCTCCTTCAGAAGAAGACACTGAGGGGCTGATAGCAAAGAGTCAGTCAAGTCATAGGAAGTGGCCTGGAGGGGTCTGGCCCCACACTCACATGAAACTTCTCCCAGGCTCTGCTAGGAGATGCAGGTTCAATCCCTGGGTTGGGAAGATCCCCTGGAGAAGGAAATGGCAATCCACTCCAATATTCTTGCCTGGGAAATCCAAAGGAGAGAGGAGCCTGACAGGCTACAGTCCATGGAGTCAAAAAGAGTTGGACACAGCAACTAAACAACAACAAGATGATGTGTGAACGTAACCAGGAGTCAGTGTTGAGGGTCTTTACGCTGTCAGGGCCCCATATGGGTCAGCACTGGGGTTCAGGCTGGTCCTGGGGCCAGGTGTCACTCTGCGATCCTCACCTGAGTGTGGCCGTGATGGGGAGGACTGGGTTTCCCTTGCAGGTGTGTGTGAGGGGACAGGACACAGAGAGAAGCCACATTGAGGACCTGGAGCCCCCACTTCTCTCTGCGCAAGTTTCTCTGTCTCTAGACGCCGTCCTCTGCTCCCAAGCCACCCGCACTTCTGCACCAGAATCCCCGCCACTTTCCACTCCTTCCAAAATGATCTTTATTAGACATCTCATTCACCAATATTCTACACACGTCTTTGAACAAAGGAGATGAAAGTTAGTCATCTCATCCCCAAACCATCCCAAGCACAGCCCCTTAAGGAAACCAGAGCTGCCCACCAGATGACTGGTGATCACCCCGCCCCTCATCATTCTCAGAAAGACCCTCCTCACACTGGCCTCCCACCCCCCACTCCAAATGGGACCAGAAGGTACAGCACTCATGCCATCCTCGGAATGTTCCAGAATCCAGGCAGCCCTGTCCCTTCTGATCCCCACTGTGGTTGTTTTTACCATAGCATCCATGCTTCAATAAATCTGAGAAGTAGGAAAACAACCTTATACTTATATCCTTACAACCTACAATCTAAACCACAGAAGCTTTTCTGGAAATTCAAGCAGAAGGAAAGGTGCAATGTGAAACAGGTCCCCTGGAGGTGGGACTGCAGACCCCACGTGTGACCCCCACTCTCATGGTGCTTCCAAGGCAGCCACTCCCAGCACCCACATCCTGCCTCTAGCCCCAGGGCACCCACGCCAGGACACCTCCCCCAGGCCTTACCAACCTGGCCATTCCACCCCATGCAGTTTTCTTCTAAGGGGCATCTTGGTTTAGGGATCCACCTGTTGGAAACCTTGTCTGAACTTGGCTGAGGCTCTGTCCCCCCACTTCCCCGAGTCCTTCCTGCTCCACTTGTTGGTGTCAGACCCACAGTGGGATCTGGGGCTTCTGGCATCACCCACTCTCCTCCCTTGCAGACTTCCCTGGTGAACGCATTGATCACCTGAACCTGCAAAACCCTCCTCTGCGCCTCTGAGCGTTCAAGAATTCTTAGATCAGAGTGATGAATTCCAGTGAATAGTCGACATATTTTGGAACAATACAGAAGGAGTCATTGCCAAATAAGAAACGTCGGAGCAACGCTCTCACAGACCAACCGCACTGACGCAAGAGGAGGAGAAAAGCTTGTGAACACCACAAGTAGTGTTAATAATAAGCAAAATTAATGGCCACTGTGTATGCTGGAGGTGGAGTAAGCCTGATGTTTGTTTTCCCTTTTCCACCAGCAGCAAGGCAGCAGGTCCTGGTTGTCCTGGGCAAGTCAAAGTGCTCATCCTGTGGTTTCTGGAAGGTTCCACAAATGTGCATCATTAATCAGTGAGGAAGGTATTTGATATCAGAGTGATCCCTGGATCCTAAGGGACCCAATTCATTATTTGAACCTACCGTGAGCCACTGGTGGCTTCAAAGTTTAGCTGTGGCTGGCCGGGAGGTAGGAAGGTTTAGCGGGTGGTGTCTAGGCCACCCACCGGGCAGTCAGTGTCAGTCGGGAGCCCAGGGGGCGCGAAGTCCGCCAGTGGTGATCAAATGACACGCAGCCCAGGAAACACCAGCACACTTTGAGTTTGAGTCTTAGCAAGGCTGTGTCCTTGAGCGAAATTCTCTCGTTTCCTCACTGGTAAAGTAAGGATAAATCTAAGAGGAAAGTGCCCAGTCCACATTGCAGCACCTCTCCTCCCAGAATTTTAAAATTGGTTAGCACTCTCTGTACTTAATTGACATCTAGTGTCCGGAGCCAAGGAAGACCACCCACCTCTGGGAGACCCCCCACCGGGTCACAAAGAACTCAAGGACTGAGCAGGGCTCCGCAGGATGTTCTGCTGGGTCCTTGCAAGTCCGTAATTAGGATAATTGTTCACGTTTTTCAGCATTTCAGTGTTTCCTTTTTCTTTTTTTTTGCCTGCACTGTACCCCCTGCGGTGGAAGCTCTGAGCCCTAACCACTGGACCTCCAGGAAATTCCCCATCAGTGTTTCCTTTTTAAACCTAGCCAATTGTTATAGACCTTTCTTTACACAAGCTTGTAAACATATTAACAATTTAATTTCCTTGTGCTTAGTTGCTTCAGGGGTGTCCTGACTCTTTGCAACGCTATGGACTAGCCTGCCAGGCTCCTCTGTCCACAGAAGTATCCAGGCAAGAATACTGGAAGGGGTGGCCATGCTCTCCTCCAGGGGATCTTAACCTTCTTGACCCAGGGTTCGAACACACATCTCTCACCTCTCCTGCATCAGAAGCCTGGTTGTTGACCACTAGTGCCACCTATCAGAAATCTATTGTCATTTATAAAATGGAATAGACCGGAGTGACCAGTGGGAGGTGCTATGATTCAGCCACAGTGTATCCTCACAGGCTGCCTCCTGGCTGGGAACGCCTGATCAAATTACTAAAGGGCTCCCTGAAAGCTTCCTCTTCTGAAAAAATAAAAAAGGGATGGCAGTACCCACCCCCCACACCACATGGACTTTCAAGGACTTAGCAAATCTCCAGTACTTGATGGGTGTCTGCCGCATGCCAAGTGCTTGATCATCTTATTAGCTTTGATTATCTTTACAGATCCGTCTGGGTGTCAGCCAGCAACTTCCAGCTGGCTGCAGCGTGAGATGTCCACGCCCAGGTGAAGGATAAAGATGGAACCACACTGCCCCCAACACAGAGCATGCCTGGGAGCCACACCCCTCCAAACTCCTCCCACCCCAGGTGTCACTGTGAGATGCTGGGCTCCGCTCAGACCCTTTGAGTGTCTGTCCAGAGGATGAAACGAGGGGCAGCCACACACTTCAGGCAGACACACAAAATGTGGTGCACACAAAATACATTTGCACTGTGCACATCAGTGACTTGAGTTTTCTCTATGGCTGAACTTAAAGCTCCCACTCAGGCATTTTGGGGTGAATTCCATCCAGTTCCCTGACAAGTAAGCTGGGGCTTGCTGGGGTCTGGGCTGCCACAGTGGGAAGGGTGATGTGGACTTCTATAAGCCTCCCCCTCTCCCCCTGGCCTGGCACACACGGAGGCAGGGTCCCAGAGGGACACCCTCCAAGACCCTTCTCGAACCTGCAGGTTCCAGGGGCTACTTCCAGCTGTGTTTGGCAGGACATGCAGCAGCCACCCCGCCATTGCTACTTACTAACCTGGACAGGGAAGCACCTCTTCTACCCACCGCCCAGAAGCTGCCCCACCCAGTGCCTGGCCTGAGAACCAAGAAGGAGCCCTCTCTGAGAGCTCAGAGCTGCTGGGATGGGGAAGTGCCTGGAGATCTCCCTCCACAGCTGTGTGACCTTGGGCTCCTGACCTAACTGCTCTGCGCCTCTGCTTGTTCACTTGTAAAAACGGAGATAACGATTTTATTTCACAGGCTGCTGTGGGGGCTGAATGAAGTCAAGTGTGTGAAGCCCCACAGCGCTGCAGCTGTGTGCCCTACAGGAGACTGAGCCACCTTTTCAACGTGTTTTTTTTTTTTTCAGGGATATGGGGCACCAGACGCTTCCATGAGACCCCTGCCTCCTTTGCTCCCCCACCCCCTGGGACTAGAGGACATCTCAGGAAGCGGGAAATGGAGCACCACGGCCGGGGTTAGACTTAACCTCAAGGAAAAGGAGAATGAGAAAAAAAACTCCAAGTTTCCTGCAAAGATGAAGTTTTGCTCAACTGATGGAAACTGGGAGTCAGCTCTGCTCAAGATCCCATGCTGTCTGGAGGCGAGGTGGTCAGGTGACCAGGCCTCTTGGTAAGTCCCATTTAGAAAGTGAGTGACTTGGAAACAGGCTGAAGCTGGGATTGCAGGAAGCTGCAGTCACTCAGGTCAGCCAGCAGAGGGGGCCATTGGTCACTGTGGTTTGGACCAGGTTGGAAGGATGGGGAACTGGGCTTCCCTGCATCCTGCTCCATCGCGGTCAGAGCGGTCTGGCCTGATGTCGGTGGTCTGTGAACACACTTATGAGACTACTGCAGCCACAGCCCCCGCCCTGTGTGGCTAGGGTGAGGCACGGGATTGAAGTGAGTGCCCTAACTCAGTAATGATATGTAATTATATAAGAAGTAGGCTGTCCAGGTCCCCACAAGTCTGTGGTTATCTTGGCTTGGAGGACAAGTGAGCCACTGGCTCTGCCTGTGTATTTCTTTTTGACTGGAGAGTGACGGTCTCAGAGACGATCTGAGTCTGCCTGGTCAGGCCCCTCTCTGGGGATCTTGTCCTTCCTGGTGTCGCAGACCCTGACAACACTCTTGGCTTCCATTATCAGGTGCTGGCCCTGCACGGATGGACGTGCCCAGCTTCTCTCTGCCTGGCTGGACATCACTGAGGTTGTGAGCTGCCCTGGAGACCCTGATTTCATCACCAGACTCTGAGATTCTTGGACACTCCTCAGGTGACTCTGATCCACATCTGTTGTTTGAGCCAGTTGAGAAGTGCTGGCTGTGGGGAGGGGCTGGTGTTCACGCCAACCGGGACCCCAGATGCCCGACTTGCGTGATGACCCCTCTGACCTTTGCAGGAACAACAGAGTGAAGTTTGGGGAGAGATGTGTGGGCCCCAGGACGAAAGGTTGAGGCTCCATCTCCCTGTCCTCCCACCTGTGGCCAGGTCTCCTGGCAGGAATGAAGGTTGCTCCAGCATCCAACTCTGGCCTGGGGTCTCCCCAAGTTTCCCAGGAAACACATTCTCCAGACAGGACCCTGAACAAGCAGCGAGCAAAGAGAAGCTGCCGTCTGGGGGCTGAGGTGGGGGGCAAGGACCCCTCCCCTTGATGGTGTTGGAGGCCTTGACGCAGAAGCAGTGGTGCTGAGCTGACCACAGAAGCGCCAGGTGGGCAGTGGCAGAAGTGTCAGTGGGGAGACGGTGGCTCCAATGGGCTCCATCCAGGAGGGCGGGTGCAGGGGCCTCGGCTGCCTCTGTGGTGGGGAAGGGAATTGTCCCCTGTGACCCTGGCCTTGTCTCCCTCCTTACCCTGCAGGGCTGTACGCTGAGGGCCCTGTCCTCTTGGGGGAAGGGGTGAGCAGGGACCTATGGGGGAGGTGCTTTTGGGAATCTGTGGACAAATTGAGGCGGGGGAGTGGTTCATGCCAGGAAGAGATGCTGACTCAGGGCCATCGGGGATGATGGATGGGACACAGTCCTTTTCTTGGGGTGGAGGGTGTGAGAGGGCTGGGGACCAGCTGGGGGGCTCCCACGTGGGGAATCGCGTCCTCCAACCAGACCTCACTCGACACATCCCAGTGTAACAGGCAGGCCGCCCCTGGCTCTGGGTGCTGCCCCCTCAAAGGGCTTTGGGATGAGTTGCTTATCCTACAACAAGGGTATTAACCTCTCCCTTCTAGGACACACACAAGCTCTCACTCTACAGACCTGGCCCCAAGTGCAAGGCTAAAAATGAAGCCTTTTGTTTTGAAAAGGAGCCAGTGTCTCCTTTCCAGCGGGAAGGGTGGCTCAGACCCAGAAGCCCTGCCTTCAGGGGCCGCACTACTTCCTGGCCCCTGAGCAGCAGAAACAGCCCTCAGTAGCATCAGGGGAGTCGGCCGTGTGGCCTGGAGAGCAGGAGCTCAGGTCTGACAGTGTGGACACGTTCCTGGTGTCCCGGGAAAGCCGAGTGTCTCCGAGAGTAGGGGAGACGACTCTCCATCTGGGGATGGCTAAGACTTCAAGAGCCCTCTTGGTGACACGTTGTTCACGTATCAAGACTGCATCCATTTTCAGAGGAAAAATAGCAAAAGAAGGCCAACATGTCACAGATGCTAAACTTGACTTGCAAAGACATATATAAAAAGTGCCAGGTGGTGAAATGGATTTATTGGCTCTCTCTTTACCATGAAAATCATTAATAACTTTTGGGGGGGAACTTACATTAGAAACGGTATTTCTCAACACCATTCTAAGTGATGCTTAGAAGATGAGAAACCTTCTAAGTGTCTAAGTGATGCTCTCTGTCCTGTCACACTAGGTCTCAGCTTTGCAGCATCCTCACCTCTAGGGAGCTACTTTGGGGTCCTTCCCTGCTCCCCAGACCCTCTGCTGGGTGATGCTAAGACACTGCCCCCCGCCCCCATCAGTGGAAGGCTGAGGAGGGAGAGAGTGACTTGGCAGAAATAAAACACAGCGGCGTCAAGTCTTAGGAATGAAGACCTGTCCTCATGCTGAGCACGGGAGCTTTATTCTTTAAGATATCAGGCCCCAGGCGTTAGGTTCAGGTCTGGCCAGGAGCAGTGTGAGAGAAGCAGAGGGAAGAGTACTGGGTGGGCGGGCAGAGTACCCAAGTGCGGAGGTCCCCTCCCTGGGTGTTGGGCAGCCACGTGGCTTCAGAAGGTGCATTCTGGAAATGAAGCACAGACAAGCGTCACCCTGAGTTGTGTGGTCCCCGGCCCCCGCTGCCTGGCTTCTCCAGGTCCAGAGCGGCTCCGAGGTCAGTGGTGTGTGCTGTCTCCCTGCCAAGTCCCTGGGGAAGGGTCGAGTCCCAACTCTCTGGGAGAACAGCCACATCCCCCAGGGGTACCCAAGGGGTCAGGACAAATGGAGCCTGAGACAGGCCGGGCCAGACAGGGTCGCTGCTAGAGTTCAAAGAAGTTTCGTCTCGGGCTGAGGAGCGGGTGGAGGCGGGGATGACCAGCACAGGGGTGACTCCCCACTGGGCCCAGAGCCTGATCTGGACCTCTGCCCGGGTTTGCGGGAAGGGGAGGAGCCCTGGGCAACGGGTAGCCCCCCACCCCCGGAACTGATTAGGGAGGCGGATGGGCTGGCTGGAATGCAGGCGCCTTTGTCATTCCCCAGGGACAAAGGGCACGCGTGCCCGCCCCCACCCCGCCCCACTGTGCCAATTCCAGAAGAGGCCTTACTTAGTACGTGCCTCATAGAAGGTGAGCTGGCACCTGGGCTCCAGATGGCTTAAGGCAACCCCCACGGGGGTGGAGATGGGGGGACGGGGGGTGGGGGATGCAGCCAGGACAGCAAAGCACCGAGTGCCCTGCCATCTGCTCCTGACATGAGCAGGGTCCCCCAGGAGCCACCCTGCACCCCTCTGCCCCAGCGAGGGAGGGGGGAGCCCCTCGTGGTGGGGGCAGGAGTGGGGCAGCAGGGTGGGGAGACGTGCCAGGACTCCACGTCCAGACAGAGAGCACATCACAGATCACAAATGGCCGAGGCTCTGAGTGGGGTGCTCGCTGAAAACGGCCTTGAAAGGCAGCCGGGTTTTCCAAACCCATGTATTATCCACTTTTCTCCAGGGTAGCTTTTAAACTATTTCCCTCTACATAAGGCCTTGACTTTGAAAAACTACGTGCATGCGTGATCAGTAGTGTCCGACTCTTTGTGACCCCGTGGACTGCAGCCCACCAGGCTCCTCTGTCCATGGGATTTTCCAGGCAAGAAAACTGGAGTGGGTTGCCATGCCCTCCTCCAGGGGATCCTCCCGACCCAGGGATTGAACCCACGTGTCTTGTGTCTCCTGCATCAGCAGGCGGGTTCTTTACCACTGGTGCCCCCTGGGAGCCCCCGCTTGCCCAGCAGACAGCTATGGCATAGGGGTCCCACCCAGGGCCGAGGTGTGTGCAGCTTCCCGGGG
This sequence comes from Cervus canadensis, assembly GCF_019320065.1. NCBI lineage: Eukaryota > Metazoa > Chordata > Mammalia > Artiodactyla > Cervidae > Cervus > Cervus canadensis. The sequence continues at coordinate 20,075,121 of NC_057392.1, forward strand.
CTTGAGAGGCTTCGTGCGTTCCATCTGGCTCACCTGCTTCCTGCAGGGGCTTGAAGCACCAGGGCACCCCGGGGATGCTGGAGTCGAAGCAGCAGCCGCGGTTGTTGCACTGCTCGGGGGTGACCTCGGGGTAGCCGCAGTCCACCCTGTCCTTGGCCGGCACCGCACACTGGTTCGCCGCTGGCCCACACAAAGCCAGGTCAGAGAGCCCTCTCTGGCTTGGGGTTGGTCCACCGGCCGCATTTGCAAGTCCGCTCCCTCCCCCCAGCACCCAGTTCATGGGATACAACCCCTCCCCTTCCCCAACACCTGCTGCTCCAGGGCCCTCTTTCCCCATAAATATTTCAGGAGAAATGTTTTGTGAAAGATCTGGCCGGGTGCCCAGCATCTCTCTCACTCGGCTGCTCCTAGCACCTGTAGAGCCTGGGTTCTCGCCAGTTGGCAGGTACCCACAGGAATCCAGGGTCCCCTGAACCCAGAAACAAAGTTCCCCTTCAGTGTTTGATCAACAGAACTTCCCCCTTAAAAATGAATAGCATAATAGAAGGTAGTCATTCAAGTGAGAAAACCGCAATGTGTGCTGTTTTCTGCCACTCCCTACTTCCCTTGACACACCATGCCTGTATACCTGTGGGTCTCTACGATTCACTTTTCAGATAAGTCTTTATGTCAGAAGCTCAGCAAGAGTCCACTGTGCCTCATTCCTTAACCAGATTTTTCCTTAGGAAAATAGAATTCACAGGGAACCTAGAATCCTCTTCTATGGCTGACAATTTGTAATTCCTTACTCCACTGGTTCCCAAACTTTGCTCACGTTGGGGTCAGGACCAGTGATACCTGCTCCCACCCAGAGACATTCTGACGTAGTTGGCACATCCTACTGGGCTTTGAGATTTAAAAGCTTCCAAGTGATTCGGATGGCTGCCAAGTTTGAGACCACTCAGAACCTAACAAAAGCCACACTTTAATTTCTGCAAAATCCAGTTAATGGAACAGCCATGCCCTACCTGGGATTACAATTCAATGGCTAAATGAAAACTGTAGGTATTGAAAAGGTTCTGGAAGTGGCTGTTTTCATTTGTCTTTTCTTTGTGTTTTGCAAATGTGTCAGAATAATGTAGAAAGACTTATACTGTTAATTCAGAAGTCTCCAGCAAGGAAGGCAGTGGGAGGGTAGGCTTGGTGTGGCTACCAGGGTTCCCATCCTGCTTTCTGCACTGACCGGTAGAGTCAGTTATTAACTCTCTGAACCTCAGTTTCCTTGTCTGCAAAATGGGGACAGCAAGACCCAGTTTGTAGGACTGCTGAGAGAAAAATGTGTGTGTCTGGTAAGTTTGTTGCTGTTGCTCAGTCACTGAGTCCTGTCTGACTCTTTGCGACCCCATGGACTGTAGCCTACCAGCCTCCTCTGTTCTCCACTATCTCCTGGAGTTTGCACAAACTCATGTCCTTTGAGTTATCTAGCCCACTGAGTTGGCGATGCTATCTAACCATTTCATCCTCTGCCACCCCTCTTTCCATTGCCTTCAGTCTTTCCCAGCATCACGATCATCTTTTCCAATGAGTCGGCTCCTTGCATCAGGTGGCCAGAGTAGCAATCATTAAATTAAGGAGCTTGGTCAGTTTCCTCAAGCCCGCAGAAAGCCCCCAGCCTGGCTCTTCCGTGTCCTGTGCTCCCACTCTGCCACCCAGCCCCTCCTCCTCCCTGCCACCCACTGGGAGGGGGTCGGAGGGGTACTCACACAGGCCCACGTACTGCCCGGTCGAGCTGGAGGACCCCAAGGCCAGGACCACCACCACCAGTAGCCAGAATGTTCTGGCCTCCATGGTCACAGACAGGCTCTGGGGACCCGACCGCTCAGAGGACATGTCGAGTTGGCCGAGAAGACTCCTTTATACCCCAGTGTTTACACAGGCACTCCGGGTTCTGTTTATCTGGGAGCCCTTCCCTCCAGCCCTGCCCACTCCTGTTCTGCACGAGCCCACAAAGTCCCCAGAGGCTCGACCATCCCAAAGGGTAGGGGTGCTTTCCACCCCACTGTTTTGCAGTAGCAAGTGAGGGGCAATGGCTGATGCAGCTGCCGGTGAACACCTCTCTCGCAGGGAGCCAGAGCAGGGTCAATGCCCATTGTCAGCCTGGCCAGGGGTAAAGAGCAAAGGCTCAGCATGAGGTTCAAGGAAGCATTGCCAGGCCTGGGCACCACCCAACAACCCACCCAGGAGCAGGTCAGGAGGGTCCCTGCTCAGTGACATGAGTTTCCAGGCCACTTAATCCCAGGCCTACCTCGAGTACTTGAAAAGACAGGTGACAACCACAAGTCAGGTACATGGGGTATGCTGACTTCATTTCTGTGTCACAGCTCTTGGAAGGCAGAAGTGCTTTTTCTTTATTTTTTGCTTTTTCTCCAACAAAAAATTATTTTTATCAACTACATTTTAACAAATGTGTTAAGTATTGAATATGTCTTAATAAAGATACAATACCGGCAGCTGGTTGTTAAAGTCAGACAGGACAGAAGACTCTGCCCCTTCTGTGTGGCCCTGTCCACGTTTCACATGTTCTTAGGTATTTTCCCAGAATGTTCTCTGTACATTTAAGCACATTTGTTCACACAAAAGGGAACTTACTTTACCTTGCCCACCTTCCTTTTCATTTTTTTTAACGTGAAAGCTAGAGCTTGGAAATTATTTTATAACAACATATCTAGGGACTTTCCTGGTGGTCCAGTGGTTAAGAATCTGTTCTGCCAACGTAGGGAACACGGGTTCAATCCCTGCTCCAGGAAGATCCCACGTGCTGTGAAACAACAAAGCGCATCTGCCGTAACTACTGAAGCCCTCGAGCTCTAGAATCCTCGAGCCACAACTATGGAGCCCATGTGCTACAACTACTGAGCCCTTGAGCCGAGAGTTTGTGTTCTGCAACGAGAAAAGCTACCACAATGAGGTGCACACACCACAGCTAGAAAGTAACCCCTGCTCTCCACAACTAGAGAAAGCCCTTGTGCATCAAGGAAGACCCAGCACAACCAAAAAAGCAAAAACAAAATTAATTACTTAAAAAGCATATCTAAATGAAATGAGAATAATTATACCCACTTTGCAGAGGAACAAACTAAGGCTCAAAATGTTATCAAATTCATACTGCTGGCGGTACAATAGGCTGATACATCGAGAGACAGGTGTTGGAGCAAGAGTAGCGATTTCATTTGGAAAGCCAGGAATCCAAGAAGATGCTGGACTCGTGTCCCAAAGAACCGTCTTAGCTGAATTAGAATTCACGTTTCTTTCCACTAAAAGGGGAGGGGCGTGGCTGGTTGCTGCAAACTTCTTGGTACCGGCCAGACCTCGGACCTTTGTCCTTGCAGCAGTCCACACAGGTCTAGGCACCATGTTCTTGTATACTTCCAACAGGACAAACATTCTCTGCTCTGCAACTTTTTATCTCTACGTGAATGAAACATGTTTTCCCTTTAAAGGTTAAGGCTGGGAGGCAGAGCCTTGAGAAGAGGCTATTGTATATATCAGGCTATACGTGACCTACTTGTATCAAGATGAAGGGGCATCATGATTAAGCTCCAGCCACAGAGCACAAGAGGGCTTCCCAGGTGGCACCAGTGGTAAAGAACCCACCTGCCAATGCAGGAGACACAAGATGCGGGTTCGATCCCTGGGTCGGGAAGATCCCCTGGAGGAGGGCACAGCAGCCCACTCCAGTATTCTTGCCTGGAGAGTTCCATGGGCAGAGGAGCCTGGAGGGCTACAGTCCAGCGGGTTGCAAAGAGTCGGACACAACTGAGCATGCATGCCATTCATCCATCCGTCTGTCCACTCATCCATCTATCCATCCGTCCGTCCACAGAGCACGAAGGTTAGAGCTAAAAGATCAGCTGCAGGGTGGAGTCGGGTTTGCTCATCTCTGTCGCTGGACATCTGCCAAAGGTCGCCAAGGAGGCCTGGCAGAGCTGTGGTTCGACCAGCCTCTGTGGGACGCTGTGGTCTCCTCCCTCCATCGAGGACGCCAGCCCCACCTGCACCTGACTGGCGGGGAGAGCAGGGGAGCGTGGGGTCTAGTTGTGGAGTGTTCTCCAGGCTTCCTTCCTAACGGGGTATTCTTCTTTTTCTGTTTAACTCTGATCCAGGAACCGTGGGATGGGAGTTGTCCACCATCCCAGGGCAGACACACCTGCTGGCCGCACTTAACCCCCAGGTGGGGGTATGGTTTTGGAGGGGTCCCCAAACCACCCAGGGGTTCATCTCTAGCACTGCCCTTCCCCAAGGGACTGATGGGGCTAGACTGTGCGTGCACTGGAAACAGGCACCGTGTCCCACCTCATGACTCCCCAGGTCCTGCTCTGCTACCCAGGGAGCCCTGGGTAAATCCATGCGCAGAGATGTCTGCGTAAATTCAGTGCATGTCTGAATTGCCCCTCTCCCCACAAGGCTTACAGACAGAGCAGTTTCTGCATTGTTTACAGGGCTTTTGCTCTGTTTCCAGAGAGGGGAGTAACCCAAGCTAACAGATGGCTTGATTTTTATGTAATTAACAAGAACATCACATCAAATTCCTCACAGCATTTGCTGACCTGACCCCCACCTTCCTACTCCTCACAGTACCCCCAGGCCAGGCCAGGCAGGGGAATTCGGTCAGGTTCCAGGAAGGCACGGATGCCCAGAAACAGGCTTAGAAGTGACAGTTATCTGAAGGCTGTCCTGGCAGGGAGATCACCCGGCTGCCCCTGGAATTGCCTGGAGAGCAGGACCTGCGTGGACCCCCGGCCCGCCCACCCAGGCAAGAAACTGGGAGGCCACTGAGTTCTCCCGCAGCCAGCACCAGCTGCTGCCTGGTAACTTGCTCAGCATCCCTCCGTGAATGTGGATTGAGCCCCACTGCAGGGGCCTGGGGCTTGGGGCCGAGGAAGGAATAACATGGAACATGTCACCAAGCTGGAAAAGCCCCCACAGGGAGATGGGGTCGTAGTTACAGTGATGAAGCTGAGGGACCTGGTCCCAGTCTGGGGCTTGTCCCTTCCCGTCTCTGGGGCCCCGGCGTCCTCGCCTGTCAAGTGGAGCCTGGCCCGCAGGCGTGCATGAGCTGGTGACCAGGGTCACACTCTGATCGCCTGCCGGGCACGGTGCAGTAGCTACGGTGCAGAGGGTCCAGTCCCCCAGAGCCCGGGTCCCATAGAAGCCTCAGCTGTGGGAGGGGTTGGGGATGGGGGGCAGGACACAGGCTTCTTGGAGAAAATGGGGCGTGGCTGGCTTTGGAGCCCCGGGAACTGAGTACAGGTTGTGGGAAGAAGTCCAGTGTGTGTGTTCTCTTTGTTCTGTTCCCACCAGGGGCAGAGGATGAGGACAGGGAGCCCACCCTGCCTCCCAGAGCACACAGGCCCATAGCCGTAGCCGTCAGCATTCCAATGGGGCACTTCAAGTTCCAGGAATGAAGTAAAACCAGTGCCGGAGCGGCGGGCCCCTGGGTCACCTGTCTTGGCCCCGCCCCAACAGGTGGCTGCCTGGTGCCTAGAGCCCAGTCTGAGCAGCTGGTTGGGCTGTCCTGGGAGCCTGCCCTGCAATCCCCACCTCAGCTGTGTGTGCAGGTGCCCAGGGCACACAAGGACCAAGAAGCAGGCCATCTGGCCCTGGGTGCTGCAACCTCCCACCTCAGGATGCCTGGCCACTGGCCCGTATGTAAGAAGCATGGGCCGAGCGTGATCGTGGGATGGATGCTGGGCCCTCAGGACACCAGGCAGAAGCCTGCCCTCAGAACCCAGAGAGTCGGCCTTGAAGTGTGAACTGCCGTGCGACGTACCATGACCTGGCGGAGTGCTAGCTACCCAGCAGGCTTCTCATCAGGGGTGAAACTGCACTGGGTCTTGAGGGATGAGTAGGAGTTCGGTCAGAAGGGCATTCTGGGCAGGCACCGTGAGCTCACCACCTCATAGAAAGTACAGTCAGTGTGGCCTGCACAGGGTGATAAACTCCACGTTACCGCTCAGCTTTCTGATACTCTCCCTCTTGGTTACTCAAGCCCACAGAGAGCCACACAGAGAAAGAAGTTTCAAAGTCCATTAACTGACGCCCTCTGGGTGGCCCTGGGTCACGCCCTTCTCCAAGAAGCGTCCTGCGGACCAGCTGTCGCTTCGCCCTGCAGCTGTCTTGGCTGCAACCCCACCCTCTGTGCTGAGTTCTCTGCAGTCAGATCCTCCCCGAGGAGTAGGACTGAGTGTCCATGTTTAGGGGACACAGACATGGACTCATTCAGGGGGGACTGGTTTACACTGAGGACAAATGGGAGGCTTGAGGCTGTACAAATGAATCACCCACCAAACGTGGGGAGGGGGGAGAGAACAGCAGGCCCTAAGTTGGGATGGAGGCCAGGGGCCTGAGGACAACCCCTGTGGACCCTGGGTCTCCTGCCCCCAGTACTGGGCCAGCACCGGTCCTACCACGACAGGGCTTGTGATATCCCCTGGGGGTTCTGGGGAAGTGATGTCCGGCTCAGGGTACATTTCCGGTGGTGTGGCCACAAGTGACCTCTACATCCAGGGTGCCTTTGGGGTTGGAGTTCTTGCATCAGCAGCAGGTACTGTTACAACAAAGAAAAGTTCCCAGGAACAAGTTGGCTGAGGACCAGGAAGCCCAAAGGATCAAGTCAGAAATAAACAGAGTTAGAGCCTGGAGCAAGTGAGCCCGGGGCACCAGGCCTCTTGTGGACAGCCCTGACTTTTGGACCCAGAAAGCCTTTTTCTGCAGCTGGATGGGCTCCAGCAGGAAGCTGAGGCTTGGCAACCACTGAGGCGGCACCTAGGTGTGCCCTCCACTTGGACCTGACCAACACCAGCCCCTGGCCCTGCGCTGCATCCTAGGGGGATAGCCCAGGAAGGCAGAGATCGTCCCCGAGAGCCCCCAGTGCAGGCAGGACAGGACGAAGGCTCAACAGTGGCAGGAGACCCCCCCAGGGAACTCCAGCCTCAGCCAGTTAAGGTCAAGCCACCTTGCTTTTCTTCCCTGTGAATCAAGCCACGTCACCGAGTGACCTGCGGGTATGCTGGGTGCAGTCCTGTCCTTCCTGGACCCCCAGGGCATGGCTTTATCTGGAACAAGTTTGTCTGGGTATAAGTGTTTCAGTTAAGGGGAAGTCAGGCTGGGGTAGGGTGGGTCCCTGGTCCAATCTGACTGGTGTGCATATAAGAGAGGAGAAAATACAGCGATGGACACAAAGAGGAGGCAACGTGAACACGGACAGGCATGGAGATGTCCTTGACTACAGGGACCAAGACCCAGAGATGCCACTCAGAGCTGAGGACCACGGGCAGCCCCCAGGAGCTGGGAGATGGGGGAGGCAGCTCCGCTAGAGCCTCAGAGGGAGCCGGGCCCACAGAGACTTCTGGCCTCCAGGCTGTCGGAGGAGAGATGTCTGTGGTTTAAACCACTCAGTCTGTGGTACTTTGTTACGGCAGCCCCAGGGACACCCAGCTCTGAGGGTCTATTTAATTTATACTTTCTCCAGGGAGGGGAGGGGTGGTTGTTGTTGGTCAGTTGCTAAGTCGTGTCTGACTCTTCGTGACCCCACAGACTGCAGCACGCCAGGCTTCCCTGTCCTTCACCATCTCCCGGAGTTTGCTCAGATTCATGTCCATTGAGTCAATGATGCCATCCAACCATCTCATCCTCTGTCACCCCCTTCTCCTCCTGAGGGGAGGGAGGATTCAGTCAAAGATCTGGATAGATGTCTCCAAGAAAGCTTCTCCATCCCCGCCTCCCACCCGCCCCTTGGTCAACTGGACAAGCTCTGACCAGGGCCCATGTCCTCTCACCCAGGACCCTGGCCTTCCTGCTGTGCAGACTGAGACCCCATTCCCTCCAGCACCCCTGCCTTTGTCCTCATTGTGCACAAATGATTGGTAGTCTCTGTGAACCACGGGCCACAGTCAGTCACCAAGAGTCTGCTGAATCCCTTCCACACTTCCACGTGAGACCCAAATAATCCCCACCAGGCCCTCCATTCAAATGCCGTTGCTTAGGGAGGCTGGACCACACTGGCCAGTGGGGAAGAACAGGCCTCTCACCTTCCAATCAGGGCCTGGAGGACCAGGGCAGGGAGCAACCACACCAGGGGAGGCCCAAGGGAAGTGACCGCGCAGTGAGTCGTCCACATGGGGATACGCTTAGAGCATGTGGGATGCTATAAGTGATTATGCCACAACAGCAGGCGTGCGGTCCCAGGTCACCTAGCAAGAGGACATCCCACAAGCCCTGACCCTGGTGGCAGTCACTTCTGAGTATGAACTGCACAGTGTGTGATGTTGATGGAGCACCGGCAAGCTGCTTTCTAAAGCTCTGGAAACAGACACAAGCCAAGTACAGCCAGCAAAACAAGACCGGGAGCTGACTGTGGCTCAGATCATGAACTCCTTATTGCCAAATTCAGACTTAAATTGAAGAAAGTAGGGAAAACCACTAGGCGGTTCAGGTATGACCTAGACCAAATCCCTTATGATTACATAGTGCAAGTGATAAAAAGATTCAAAGGATTAGATCTGATGGGCTGAGTGCCTGAAGAACTATGGATGGAGTTTCGTAACACAGTACAGAAGGTGGTGATCAAAACCATTCCAAGAAAAAGAAATGCGAGAAGGCAAAATGGTTGTCCAAGGAGGCCTTACAAATACTGAGAAAAGAAGAGAAGCAAAAGGTAAAGGAGAAAAGGAAAGATATACCCATTAGAATGCAGAGTTCCAAAGAATAGCAAGGAGAGATAAGAATGTCTTTTTAAGTAATCAGTGCAAGGAAATAGTGGAAAACAATAGAATGGGAAAGACGAGAGATCTCTTCGAGAAAATTAGAGATACCAAGGGAACATTTCACATAAAGATGGGCACAATAAAGGACAGAAATGGTATGGACCTAACAGAAGCAGAAGATAATAAGAAGAGGTGACAAGAATACACAGAAGAACTATATAAAAAAGATCTTAATGACCCAGAAAACCATGAGGGCATGATCACTCACCTAGAGCCAGATATCTTGGAGTGCAAAGTCAAGCAGGCCTTAGGAATCATCAATACAAATAAAGCTAATGGAGGTGACGGAATTCCAGATGAGCTATTTCAAATCCTAAAAGATGATGCTGTGAAAGTGCTGCACTCAATATGCCAGCAAATTTGGAAAAGTCAGCAGTGGCCACAGGACTGGAAAAGGTCAGTTTTCATTCCAATACCAAAGAAGGACAATGCCAAAGAATGTTCAAACTACCACACAATTGCACTCATTTCACATGCTAGCAAAGTAATACTCAAAATTCTCCATGCCAGGCTTCAATAGTATGTGAACCAAGAACTTCCAGATGTTCAAGCTGGATTTAGAAAAGGCAAAGGAACCAGAGATCAAATTGCCAATATCCATTGGGTCATAGAAAAAGCAAGAGAATTCTAGAGAAACATCTGCTTCATTGACTGTGCTAAAGCTTTTGACTATGTGGATCACAACAAACTGTGGAAGATTCTTCAAGAGATGGGAATACTGACAGAGTCAATTCCCAGGCAGGTTGATAAGAAGTCTGGAGTCCCCTAGGAGAAGAGAACTGAAGAGGTCTGGGGTTCTCAAGGAGATAAGGGTCTGGAATTCTCGAGGAGGAGGAAAGGACAAATGTTTTTTTTTCTCTCTCTCTGCATTCCTTAGTCATAGTCACATAAAAGGTTTTTTCTTTAAGCCCGGAACTGATGATAACACAACAAAGAACTCAGTTTAAACTCTGTACTACGGATTATATAACAGCAATGTATTCTGTTTGAGGACAGTTTTTCCTTCCTGAAAGCCTTCTGACTAATTCTGATATCTTAAAATGTATATTGTGGGAGTGGGTCTGGTAGAATTTTTACAACCTTGAGACATTCTTTTGATTTATTGTAATAACTAACTTAAAAAGTGTATTATTTCCTTGCTAAAGACTAGCTAGGGGGACACTCTCCACCCCCTTCTGATGTCTATGTCAGAAGTTTCTCTGACCCCTTTCACTGTAAGGAAACTTCTGCCACACGAGAGCCCTGAGTGGTCAAGCCTGGTTTCTGGTCCCGAAGCTAAATCTTATTCAGAGATCATGAATCCGACATCATTCACCGTAAGCTATCATCTTGGGGGCTCGTCCGGGATCTTCGGGACAAGGCAAGAACACTCGGAGCTCTAGCCTCTCTGCTTTCTCAGTATACACATTTTCTGCTTTACTGCATTTACTGCATTTTCTGCTTTACAGACTGCTACTAACTCTTTGGTGTGCTTGTGTGAATGAATGTCATGCCCTGTGTGAAGCAAGTGATGAGCCCTGCTCTGCAGTTTTGAGGTACCTCGTAATGACTGAAGGCAGCCCCCAAAAAGGGGAGCCTTGTTAGGGGGTTATATCGACCTGCCCATGCCAAGAGACACTCAAGGTCCCTGCAAGGGGAGCAACCAAAATGGGCAAAGCGTGTGGGCTGAACCTTTCTTTCTCCGTCAGCTTTTCCTAGTCTCTTTGACCATTTCATAATTGTGTGCATCGACTACAAATTGGTACTTACCAAGAGCATTGCCAACGACTAAACAACAAAGGCATTTGCCATCTGCTTCCATGGAGACTTGACTTCCCTGGTGGCTCAGACGGTAAAGTGTCTGCCTACAACCTGGAAGACCCAGGTTTGATCCCTGGGTCGGGAAGATCCCCTGGAGAAGGAAATGGCAACCCACTCCAGTACTCTTGCCTGGAAAATCCCGTGGATGGAGGAGCCTGGTAGGCTACAGTCCAAAGAGTCAGACACGACTGAGTGACTAAACTTTTCTATTCTGTACTGTTGATGGAGGAAAGTCAATTTCTATTTGCCTTTCAAGAACCTACTCAGCCAGCTTCTCAGTTAACCTGGACCGTTTTGCCCCAGGGATTTGACAGCCCCCATCTATCTGGGCAAAGTTTGTCATGGGATCTACAAAATTTTAATTGCTCCGAGGCAGTGGTACTACAATATGTAGATGATATTCTGCTCTGTGCTGAGACAGAGGAAGCTTGCTCACAAGCCTCAGAAGATTTCTTAAAACGTTGTGGCAGGCTGCAGTTATAAGGCATCAAGGGAAAAGCCTCAGCTTTGTCAACAATCTGTTAAATATCTTGGCTTCATCATATCAGAAGGGACTAGAGCCTAGAATTAAACCTATACTAAACCAGCCCCTACCTATGACTTTTAGACAACTGAGAGGAATTGGGGGGAAGCATGGGCTACTGCTGCATTTGGATTCCAGGTTATGGGGAACTCGCCCGGCCTTTATATAAACTTACAACTGAAACTCAGCAGACCCAAACTGACAAGCTGGTTTGGTGTCCAGATACTCAAAAGGCTTTTAAGGCTCTTCAGCCTACTCTCCTGCAAGCTCCTGCTTTGAGCTTGCCCGAAGTGTCAGAATTTAATTTGTTTGTCACTGAAAGAAAACTTGGGAGTTTTGACACAACCCCGAGGGCCTCACCAGCAATCTATAGCTTATCTGAGCAGAGAATTAGATGTAATCTCACACGGCTGGCCCCACAGTCTAAGAGTAATTGCGGCAGCGGCTTTATTAACACCCAAAGCCCTCAAAATAATTAATGGGTGAAATCTTACTGTACTGACTTCTCATGTTGTGAGTGGAATCTTAAACTCTAAGGTTAATGCTTGGATGACACACAGTTGGCTTCTTAAATATCAGTCACTGTTGTTAGAAGGACCAATAACTAAGCTTAAAATTTGTGGAAACTTAAATCCTGCCACTTTCCTTCCTAAGAAGGAAGATGAAACTCCTGATCATGATTGTTCCCAATTTCTAACTTTAAACTATGCAGCTCAAGAAGATCTAATGGATAACCCATTAGACAATTCTGACACGGATATATTTACAGATGGCAGTTCTTTTCTTTGGAATGGGAATCGGAGAACAGGTTAAGCTATGGTTACGTCTGAACAGGTTTTAGAGGCAAGTCTCTTCCCCCTGGTACAAGTGCCCAGTTGGCAGAGATTATTGCTTTGACCCAAGCCCTAGAATTAAGCAGAGGGCAGCAATATCTAAATATCTACACTGATTCTAAGTATACTTTTTTGACTTTACAAGCCCATGCTGCAATGTGGAAAGAGAGACAATTTAAAATAGCAACAGGAGAAACTATTAAACATTTCAAAAAGATTGAGAGACTTTTAACTGCTGTATGTTGTCCTAAGGAAGTAGCTGATATACATTGCAAAGAGCACAGCAGGGATGGGAGTAAAGTAGAGGAAAATCAGGTGGCTGATTCTCAAGCCGTTTTCTGGCTTTAGGAACTCCTCCTCCTACAAATGCCCCTAGCTGGACCGGTCCTGTTGAACAGGAAAAACCACAATATACTGAAGAAGAATTAGAAAGATATGAAAAAAGAGAAGCAAAAATTACTGATAAAGGTTGGTTACAGTCTGAAGATGGACGATTTGTAATTCTTGAAAATACTCAATGGAAAATCCTTAAGGGTTTACACCAGAGTTTTCATTTAGGTGTTGAAAGCACTTACCAAATGGCTTCTCACCTATTTGAGGGTAAAAGTGTAATGAAAACTTTAAAGAACATTATCAAGGGATGTGAGGTTTGTCAGAAAAATAGCCCAAAGACTGAAAAGTTAGCAAAAACTGGGTTACAATGAAGTGGAAAGTATCCTGGAGACGACTGGGAAATTGATTTTACTCATATGCCAAAAACAGATTTTCTTACTTACAAGCCTGGGTAGACACTTCAACTGGATGGATTGAGGCCTTTCCTTGCCATACTGACCAGGCTAAGGAAATTTTTAAAATTTTAATCCATGAAATTATTCCCAGGTTTGGGCTGCTGCAGAGCCTCCAGAGCAACAATGGCTTTGCCTTTAAAGCTGCTGTATCTCAAGAGCTGTCAAAAGCTCTAGGAATAAAATACTGCTTACACTATTCCTGGAGACCCCAATCTTCAGGAAAGGCAGAAAAGGCTAATGACATTATTAAGAGACATCTGCATAAATTAACTCAAGAGACTCAGGACAGTTGGCTTAAAGTTCTACCCATAGCTTTAATGAGGACTCAGACTGCCCTTAAAAAAGAAGGACTGTCCTCATTTGAATGTATCTAATAACCTCAGATATGCAGATGACACCACCCTAATGGCAGAAAGTGAAGAGGAACTAAAAAGCCTCTTGATGAAAGTGAAAGAGGAGAGTGAACAAGTTGGCTTAAAGCTTAACATTCAGAAAACTAAGATCATGGCATCTGGTCCCATCACCTCATGGGAAATAGATGGGGAAGCAGTGGAAACAGTGGCTGACTTTATTTTTGGGGGCTCCAAGATCACTGCAGATGGTGATTGCAGCCATGAAATTAAAAGACGCTTACTCCTTGGAAGGAAAGTTATGACCAACCTAGACAGCATATTAAAAAGCAGAGACATTACTTTGCCAACAAAGGTCCATCTAGTCAAGGCTATGGTTTTTCCAGTGGTCATGTATGGATGTGAGAATTGGACTGTGAAGAAAACTGAGCACCAAAAAAATGATGCTTTTGAACTGTGGTGTTGGAAAAGACTCTTGAGAGTCCCTTGGACTGCAAGGAGATCCAACCAGTCCATCCCGAAGGAGATCAGTCCTGGGTGTTCATTGGAAGGACTGACACTGAAGCTGACGCTGGCCACCTGATGTGAAGAGTTGACTAATTGGAAAAGACCCTGATGCTGGGAGGGATTGGGGGCAGAAGGAGAAGGGGACGACAGAGGATGAGATGTTTGGATGGCATCACCGACTCAATGGGCATGAGTTTGAGTAAACTCCGGGAGTTTGTGATGGACAGGGAGGCCTGGCGTGCTGCAATTCATGGGTCACAAAGAGTCGGACACATCTAAGCGACTGAACTGAACTGAACTGAACTGATGGAAGACCCTTCTTATGCATAGACATTGACAGACATTGTTATAGACCCTGAAGCCTTAGAATTAACTATGTGACTCAGCTTTCAGCCTTTCAAGAGATGTTACGGAAACTCCGGGAGGTGACTCCTGATCCAGCCTCTGAGTCTAACAAACCACTGTTTGAGCTAAGCACGAAGTCCTGATAAAGACTTTGGGATTGGAAGGCCAATCTCTCGAGCCCCTCTGGGAAGGCCCTTACCGGTTATTCTTTCTTCTCCCACAGCTGTCAAGGTGCCGGGAATTGATTCCTGGTGCACTACACTTGAGTTAAAAAGTGGCACCCTGACCAAAACTCAGCAATGTCATCTTATGTCTTTATTCTCTATGCTTTCACCTTTTACTTTTCAGATGGGCCTGATTATCTATGTGGGCCTGCTTCTGCTGACTCCAAAAGTCCTGAGTCTTCTGTTTGACCCTCAAGACAATGCTTTCCTGTCCCGGGCTCATTCTTACGCTGCATTCCACAGTCTAATTGCTGGGTCTGCAGAGCACTCCCCTCTTCATCAGGTGAAGGTTTCCCATGGTGGGTTTCTCCATTTCAAGGAAAAGGCTTTCCTCTACTCTGTGAATATCTTTACCAACAACAATCGCGTGTGATGCCTCTCTTTAATCTGATGATATCTAGCAAACCTAAAATGGACTAGTGTAACACTTTGTACTTTAACTAGGGACATAATGTGACTTTCAACGTTGATTATACATTATCTTGGTTTAATGACTATTTTGCTGCACATAAGAAGGTAAATGGGTCTAGATCTGGTGGTTTCCTGCCTGATGTTTATCAAATATGGGATGAGATCATATGGCTAACTCCTGAAGAGGAACACCTATTATCTAATGCTCCCATATGCTGGGAATAAATAGAGCCATCCCCAGAAGTTAGACAACAACTTAATTAGAGTGATTGGAAACAACTGGGATTTTTGCCTCAAGAAATATGCAATGTAACCATTCCTGTGTTTTCCAATCCCAGTTCAGGTCTTCCCTTTTTCTGGCCGGACACTGATTGGGACTGGATCCCTCAGTCATGTTGGTTTGCTCCAAATGGGACCTACTGGATACATGGCTCTTACCTATAGGCATGGCTTCCCCCAGCTGGATACGGAGATGCGCCCTACATTTACCTTTTACTCATGGCTTCATATTTTCAGAGCTTCCAGAGAAGCCTGCTAATCTGCCACACCTTAAAACTTGCTAGGCAAGGTCTGTATTTCACTGGTATGATTACCCGGCTGCAATATTCCTTCCCTCTCTGGGAACTACAGATGTTATGCTATGAGTTGATGCTCTGACTAACTTACTCAACAGGCTTTACAAGATCCTCAAAAAGCTATTTCAGCCCTTAATGTTGAACAAATGCAAATGAGAAAGGTGGTTTTGCAAAACAGATGGGCCTTAGATATTCTAACAGCCGCACAAGGAGGAACTTGTGCTGTTATTCATACCTGCTGTTGTACCTATATACCAGATATGAGTACTAATGTTACTCACTTTACTAAACACATGAACAAAATGATTCAGGCTATGGATTCTCCTGAAGCTTCAGTCACTGCACTCTGGAGACACTTAACTAGCTCCCCATGGTGGAAAACTATCTTAATCATAACAATTCTTATTGTTTTCTTTTTACTGTTTGCTCCTTGCACCCGTAACTGTGTAACTGGATTTGTTTCTAACCATTTGAAAGCTTTTAAGTCACAAATGGTTGTCCAGGCTCCTACGAGTGCCACAGACTCTTCCAGCTATTATTTGGGGCCCCAGATCAGAGACCCTCAATATGAGGTTTAGGGGAATATGTTGCTTCAACAATTTAGGGATGATGCCCTTTAACAGCAGGAAGTAGTTATAGAATGAAAACGACACCCCTTTCCCTTGGCAACATAATTCTCCTAAAAAAAGGTTGGGGCGGGGGGGCATGGATGAGAGAGTTAATTCCTAGGCTGGTTGATAAGAAGTCCAGGGTCCCAGAAGAGGAGAGAAGGGTCTAGGATTCTTGAGGAGGTGATAGGGGTCTGGAATTCTCAAGGAGGAGGAAAGGACAAACTTTTTTTTTTCCCCTTAGTCTTAGTCACATAAAATGGTGCTTTTCTTTAAGACTGGAACTGATAATTACACAACAAACAACTCAGTTTAAACTCTGTACTAGGGATTATATAACAACAATGTATCCTGCTTGAGGACAGTTTCTCCTTCCTGAAAACCTTCTGACTAATTCTGATACTTTAAAATGTATATGGTGGGAGTGGGTTTGGTAGAATCTTTCTGTTGTTAAATTCTAATTCTGTTGTCCTAAAATGTAAATTGTGGGAGTGGGTCTGGTAAAATTTTTACAACCTTGAGACATGCTTTTGATTTGTTGTAATAACTAACTTAAAAATATATAATTCCCTGCTAAATACTAGCTGAGTGGGGCACTCTCTGCCCCCTTCTGATGTCTATGTCAGAAGTTTCTCTGTCTCTTTTCACTGTAATAAAACTTCTGCCACTCAAGAGCCCTGAGTGGTCAAGCCTGGTCTCTGGTCCCGAAGCTAAATCTTCCTCAGAGATCATGAATTCAACATGGTTCACGGTAAGCTATCAACGAGACCACCTTACCTGCCTCTTGAGAAACCTGTTTGCAGATAAAGAAGCAACGGTTAGAAGTGGACATGGAGCAACGGACTGGTTCCAAATTGGGAAAGGAGAGCGAGTACGTTAAGGCTGTATATCGTCACTCTGCTTATATAACTATATGGACCTTTGTTGGCAAAGGTCCTTTATTTAATGTACTTCTATGTAGAGTACATTATGCAAAATGCTGCACTGGATGAAGCACAAGCTGGAATCAAGATTGCCGGGAGAAATATCAATAACCTCAGATATGCAGATGACAACACCCTCATGGCAGAAAGTGAAGAGGAACTAACGAGCCTTTTAATGAAAGTGAAAGAGGAGAGTGAAGAAGCTGGCTTAAAACTCAACATTCAACAAACAAAGATCACAGCATCCAGTCCCATCACTTCACGGCAGATAGATGGGGAAATAGTGGAAACAGTGACAGACTTTATTTTCTTGGTCTCCAAAATCACTCTGGGTGGTGACTGCAGCCATGAAATTAAAAGATGCTTGTTCCTTGGAAGAAAAGCTATGACCAACCTAGACAGCATATTAAAAAGCAAAGATATGACTTTGCCAACAAAGGTCCATCTAGTCAAAGCTATGGTTTTTCCCGTAGTCATGTATGAATGTGAGAGTTGGACCATAAAAAGAGATGAGTGCCAAAGAATTGATGCTTTTGAACTGTGGTGTTGGAGAAGACTCTTGAGAGTCCCTTGGACTGCAAGGAGATCCAAGCAGTCCATCCTAAAGGAAATCAACCCTGAATATTCATTGGAAGGACTGATGCTGAAGCTGAAACTCCAATACTTTGGCCACCTGATGTGAAGAACTGACTCATTTGAAAAGACCCTGATACGGGGAAAGATTGAAGGCAGGAGGAGAAGGGGACGACAGAGGATGAAATGGTTGGATGGCATCACTGACTTGATGGACATGCGTTTGAGCCAACTCTGGGAGATGGTGAACGACAGGGAGGCCTGGAGTGCTGCAGTCCATGGGGTCATAGAATCAGACACGACTTAGTGACTGAACAACAACTGGATTCGGGAAGCCCAGGATCATGGCACCAGCATGGTCTTCTCTGGAGGACCATCTTCCTGGTTCATAGATGAGAACTCTTGCTGAGTCATCTGTGCTTCACATGGTGGGAGGGACTGGGGCCTCTGGAGTTTTGTCTATCAGGCACTGACCCCATTCATGGGAGCTGCACCCACATGACCTCATCCCCTCGCAAAGGCCACCACTTGGAGTGTCGGGTTTCCAATGCTTGAGTCTGGGAGGGCCGCAAACATTCAGACCATTGCAGGTCCTTGTCAGTAGTCAGTGGGCTGAATAACAGGGCTCGTGGGATTTCATTAAGTGTCTTGTTTTCACCTCGCATTCAGTGGGGACAGTTTCTTTTCCTTTTGAGATGAAAACTCAGGTGACCCCATGGTCCCTAAGGTCATGAAATGTAGTTGTCAGGAAGTGAAGCTTCCGGCTCCATGCAATCATCATCATTCTGCACTCAATTTCATTCAGTGCTATAAAAGAAATAATGGTAGCATGATAATTGTATTTAAGGCTTGTGAGTGTGTGTCTGTATGTACGTTTCTTCAAAACCATCCAAGAGGGAGAAATAGATGGGGTGGGTAAAGATAAGACAAGATTAGCTACAAATTGATCATTGTCGAATTTAACTGATGGGCACACAGGGCCTCATCAAACTATCATCTTTACTTTAACACATGTTTGAAGTTAGCTGGAATGAAAATGTTAATCCCTCCTCTTCTGACTTGCTCCTACGAGGGTAGGAAAACTGGGTGGGGCAGGGCAGAGCAGAGAAAGATGGGTTAAGGCAAGTTCTTCCTGAAGTGAGTTTTCTCTGGTGTCTCCACTCTTTCTGCACCCATCAGATGTTTAAAACAAACTTATTGTCTCAGCGGCTGCTGTGGGGGCTCTTAGGGATTCCTCAATTGCCGTTACTGTGATGCTGGAGATGCTGTCCCCAGCAGCTCAGCAAGGACTCTTCTCATCCCCTGGAAATGTGGTGTCATCATGAGTTGCTCTAGGCTGTCTGTCACACCTCAAGAGTTCACACTTCTTGCACAAGCCCTAGAGGGAAGCACAGAGTTCCCCTGGACACCATGGCTTGCCTCTGGTTCACTTGTTTACATGTAGCTGTCCAGCTTACCCAACACCACTTGTTGAGAAGACCAGATTTTAAAGAGAGTCATTTTTTTTTTCAAAATTAAACTACAAATTTAATGTATTTTTAATCAAAATTCCAAAGGGAGATTTTTATGAAATACCACAAATTGATCATAGAATTTATATGGAAAGGTAAATAGCCAAAGGTATCCAGTAAAACTTTTAAAAAACAAGCAGTAAAAAGAAGAAGAGAATGAGTAGAAGTATCTATCCAGTCAGATTATTCATAAATTGAGTTTAAAGCAAAGAAGTTTGGGCACAGTGATGGAACCACAAACAGCTAGAGCAGAACAGGAAGCCCAGAAATAGATGCTCTTACTTAAGAAATTTGGATAATAACAGAAACATACTTCATATGATGGAGAAAAAAGGACAACTGAGTGCCTGGTGTCAGGACGATCAGTTACCCAGATTAGAGAAAAAGATACACTTAGATGCCTGTATCACAGCACTAAGCATCTCTTAATTATCCATCTTGAGAAAAAGGCAACTTCAGATTTACAACTTACAATCCATTAACATATTTCCAGATGGATTAAAAGCCCCAAAATGAAAGTAAGCCTTACAGTATTAGAAAGAAAACATAGACAAGCAACAACCTCATGCCAGACCCAACCCTCCTGGCAATAATAAGAAAACTCTGGAAAATAAAAACAACAATCTGAAGGCCTTGGGGAGTGAAAAACAAAGCAAAAACAAAACAAAAACACTTTGCAAGATCCCAGAGGGGCATTGACAATTGGAAGACAGGAAAGGGAGTGAAGTGAATTTGCCCTCTTTATGGATTTTTGCCTCAGGGTAGGCCATGATTGATATTGTCTTCATTTCAGTCAGTTCAGTCGTGCAGTTGCGTCCGAGTCTTTGTGACCCCACGGACTGCAGCACATCAGGCTTCCCTGTCCATCACCAACTCCTGGAGATTACTCAAACTCATGTCCATTGAGTTAGTGATGCCATCCAACCATCTCATCCTCTGTCCTCCCCTTCTCCTCCCACCTTCAATCTTTCCCAGCATCAGGGTCTTTTCCAATGAGTCAGTTCTTCACATCAGGTGGCCAAAGTGTTGGAGTTTCGAATCAGTCCTTCCAATGAATATTCAGGGTTGATTTCCTTTAGGATGGACTGCTTGGATCTCCTTGCAGTCCAAGGGACTCTCAAGAGTCTTCTCCAACACTACAGTTCAAAAGCATCAATTCTTCAGTGCTCAGCTTTCTTTATAGTCCAATTCTCACATCCATATATGGGTACTGGAAAAACCAAAGCTTTGACTAGACAGACTTTTGTTGGCAAAGTAACATCTCTGCTTTTTAATATGCTGTCTAGGTTGGTCATAGCTTTTCTTCCAAGGAGCAAGCGTCTTTTAATTTCATGCCTGCAGTCACCACCTGCAGTGATTTTGGAGCCCCCAATAATAAAGTCTGTCACTGTTTCCATTATTTCTCTATTTATTTGCCATGAAGTGATGGGACTAGATGCCATGATCTTAGTTTTCTGAATGTTGAGTTTTCAGCCAATTTTTCACTCTCCTCTTTTACTTTCATCAAGAGGCTCTTTAGTTCTTCTTCACTTTCTGCCATAAGGGTGGTATTATCTGCATATATGAGGTTATTTATATTTCTCCCAGAAATCTTGATTCCAGCTCGTGTTTCATCAAGTCTGGCATTTTGCATGATATACTTTGCATATAAGGTATATACAGCCTTGATGTACTCCTTTCCCAATTTGGAACCAGCCTGTTGTTCCATGTCCAGTTCTAACTGTTTCTTCTTGACCTGCATACAGATTTCTCAGGAGGCAGGTCAGGTGGTCTGGTATTCCCATCTCTTTAAGAATTTTCCATCATTTTTTGTGATCCACAGTCATAAGACTCTGGAATAGTCAATAAAGCAGAAGTAGATGTTTTTCTGGAATTCTCGTGCTTTTTTGATGATCCGATAGATATTGCCAATTTGATCTCTTGTTCCTGTCTCAGTTCAGTCACTCAGTTCAGTTGCTCAGTCGTGTCCAACACTTTGCGACCCCATGAATTGCAGCACACCACTCCCTGTCCATTACCAACTTCCGGAGTTTACTCAAACTCATGTCCATCGAGTCAGTGATGCCATCCAGCCATCTCATCCTCTGTCGTCCTCTTCTCCTCCTGCCCCCAATCCCTCCCAGCATCAGGGTCTTTTCAAATGAGTCAACTCTTTGCATGAGGTGGCCAAAGTATTGGACTTTCAGCTTCAGCATCAGTCCTTTCAATGAACTCCCAGGACTGATCTCCTTTAGGATGGACTGGTTGGATCTCCTTGCAGTCCAAGGGACTCTCAAGAGTCTTCTCCAACACTACAGTTCAAAAGCATCAATTCTTCGGTGCTCAGCTTTCTTCACAGTCCAACTCTCACATCCATACATGACCACTGGAAAAACCATAGCCTTGACTAGATGGGCCTTTGTGGCAAAGTAATGTCTCTGCTTTTTAACATGCTGTCTAGGTTGGTCATAACTTCCCTTCTAAGCAGTAAGCGCCTTTTAATTTCATGGCTGCAATCACCATCTGCACTGATTTTGGAGCCCAAAAAAATAAAGTCAGCCACTGTTTCCACTGTTTCCCCGTCTATTTGCCATGAAGTGATGGGACCAGATGTCATGATCTTAGTTTTCTGAATGTTGAGCTTTAAGCCAACTTTTTCACTCTCCTCTTTCACTTTCATAAGAGGCTTTTTAGTTCCTCTTCACTCTCTGCCATAAGAGTGGTGTCATCTGCATATCTGAGGTTATTGATATTTCTCCCGGCAATCTTGATTCCAGCTTGTGCATCTTCCAGCTCAGCATTTCTCATGATGTACTCTGCATAGAAGTTAAATAAGCAGGGGGACAACATACAGCCTCGACGTCCTCCTTTTCCTGTTTGGAACCAGTCTGCTGCTCCTGTATAGTGGTGGCTAAAACCCCAACAGAAAGCCTACAGTCTTTCTAGCCTAAACAACTAGCATACAGTGAGCAAGACAAGCTCAGCTTCCGGGAAGGGAAGGAGAAATCCTAGAAAGAAGAGAATCGCAGAGGGAGAATCCCAAACTCCAATATGTTTAAAAGCTCTTTTCAAATTTTGATCTGACCTCTGAACTATGTGGGTTTCCCTGTGGCTCAGATGGTAAAGAATATGCCTGCAATGTGGGAGACCTAGGTTCAGTCCCTGGGTTGGCACAATCCCCTGGAGAAGGGAAGATCCCCCTGTATAAGGGAACATCCTCTGGAGAAGGCAACAGTTCCCCACTCCAGTATCTTGCCTGGAGAATTCCATGGACAGAGGAGCCTGGTGGGCTACAGTCCATAGTATCACAAAGAGTCAGACACGACTGACCAACTCTCAC
This sequence comes from Cervus canadensis, assembly GCF_019320065.1. Classification (NCBI taxonomy): domain Eukaryota; kingdom Metazoa; phylum Chordata; class Mammalia; order Artiodactyla; family Cervidae; genus Cervus; species Cervus canadensis. The sequence goes on from NC_057392.1 coordinate 20,097,215, forward strand.
TTTTGCTTTCATTGATCCGTGTGTACATAGGACACACTCCAGCTAAAGATAAAAAGAACTGAGGTGTGAGTGCCACCCAAGAGGAAGAGTTTGAAGTTTGACGCCAGCCAAGCAGACGGCTTGTGGAAACAAACACACAAACAAGCAAACATAACACTCTTCAGAGGGATATAACAGAATCTAGATTCTCCACAACTTAATAGTATATTATTCTGCATATAATCCAAAATTCAGTTCAATTCAATTGCTCAGTCATGTCCAACTCTTCTCGACCCCATGGACTGCAGCACGCCAGGCTTCCCTGCCCATCACCACCTCCTGGAACTTGCTCAAACTCATGTCCATTGAGTCAATGATGCCATCCAACCATTTCATCCTCTGTTGTCCCCTTCTACTCCTGCCTTCAATCTTTCCCAGCATCAGGGTCTTTTCCAATGAGTCAGTTCTTTGCATCAGGTAGCCAAAGTATTGGAGCTTCAGCAAAACTACTGAAAGACAAAGAAACAGAAATGTGTCATGCATTCTGAAGAAAAGAAACCAGTCAAATTGGGATGACCCAGATGTTGCAACAATCAGATAAAGATTTTAAAATAGCAATCACTATTATGCTTGAGGAATGTTTGAAAAGTGAAAAACAGTAGAAGAAAGAAAGGAAGGAAAGAAGGAAAGAATACAGTAAAAAAAAAAAAAGACAAAAATTCTAGAACTGAAAACTCCAATATGTGCAATCAAAACTTATTGAATGATCTTAAGAGCAAAATGAAGATGACAGAAGAATGAGTCAGTCAGCTCAAAGACAGAGCAAGGTAACTTATCCTATTTGAAGAACAGAGAAGAAAGAAAGTTTAAAAAATACCAAAGGCTTCAGAACCTGTGGGGCAGTATCAAAATATCTAACAGAAATGAAACAGAGAAAAGAGCAAGATAAAATAATTAACAACCTTTGAAAAGATAAAGATAAACCTGTAACTAGGTTGATGAAAAAAAAAAGAGAGAAGAAGTGAGCTATTACTATAGTCCTATAGACATTAAAAGGAAAAAATAGGTAATGTTCAGAATAATATTAATTAATATTAAAACTAACAAATTTGATAACTCAGATGAAATGGACAAATTCTGTGAAAAACACAATTTACCAAAATGAACACAAGAATAAATAGAAAATCAATATATCCCTGTTCCTATTAGACTTTCTGAATTACTGTCAAAATCTTCCTATTAATACAAAGAAAGTTTCAGGCTCCAGTGGTTTCACTACTGCATTCTATCAAAGAAAGAACTCTAATCTTGTGCAAACTTAGGGAAGAAAATGATAAGGAGGAAATACTTCTCAACTCATTTATGGAGCCACCATGAGCCTAATACTCAAACCTGACAAATAAATTATGAATTATGAAAGATCATTATGAACATAGATTCAAAAATGCCTAACAGAATATTAGTAAACTGAATCCAGCAAGATACAAAAACAATAATATATCAGAATGCAGATGGATTTATCTAAGGAAAACAAGGTCGATTTAGCTTCAAATAATTTATCACTTTAATCAAAAACTGAAAATAAAATCATGCAATCATTTGAATAAATGCATAAAAGGCATTTAACAAAATTCACACCTGAACATGATAGAAATTCTCAGCAACCAGGAGGAAATAGAAGGGAACATTCTCAAGCTGATAAATGGTGTCTACAAAAAAAATCCCTTAACTAATATCATACCTTATGGTGAAATACTGGACGTTCTCCCCCAAATATTGGGACCAAGAAAAGAATTCTCAATCTCTCCACTTCTATTTAATATTATGATGGTGGTTCTAGAAAACGTAATAAGGCAAGGGAAAAAATCATAGAAATTGCAAAAGAATAATTAGAGTTGCCTTTATTCACAGATGATGATCTTTATTTCCAAATGTTTGTGTCTAATATATAAAACCTTAATTGATTTTTTATACTAACTTTGTCTCATAACTTTGTTGTTGCCAAGATTTCTCAGGATTTTCTAAAATAGCACAAATTATGAAGGCACTTATGACTATATAGTGGAAGTGAGAAGTAGATTTAAGGGACTAGATCTGATAGACAGAGTGCCTGGTGAACTATGGATGGAGGTTCGTGACATTGTACAGGAGACAGGAATCAAGACCATCCCCAAGAAAAAGAAATGCAAAAAAGCAAAATGGCTGTCTCAGGAGGCCTTAAAATAGCTGTGAAAAGAAGGGAAGCCAAAAGCAAAGGAGAAAAGGAAAGATATACCCATTTGAATGCAGAGTTACAAAGAATAGCAAGGAGAGATAAGAAATCCTTCCTTAGGGATCAATGCAAAGAAATAGAGGAAAACAATAGAATGGGAAAGACTAGAGATCTTTTCAAGAAAATTAGAAATACCAAGGGAACATTTCATGCAAAGATGGGCTCAATAAAGGACAGAAATACTATGGACCTGACAGAAGCAGAAGATATTAAGAAGATGTGGCAAGAATACACAGAAGAACTATACAAAAATTATCTTCACAACCCAGATAATCACAATGATGTGATTACTCACCTAGAGCTAGACATCCTAGAATGTGAAGTCAAGTGGGCCTTAGGAAGCATCATTACAAACAAAGTTAATGGAGGTGATGGAATTCCAGTTGAGCTATTTCAAATCCTAAAGGATGATGCTGTGAAAGTGCTGCACTCAATATGCCAGCAAATTTGGAAAACTCAGCAGTGGCCACAGGACTGGAAAAGGTCAGTTTTCATTCCAATCCCTAAGAAAGGCAATGGCAAAGAACGCTCAAACTACTGCACAATTGCACTCATCTCACACACTAGTAAAGTAATGCTTAAAATTCTGAAAGCCAGCCTTCAGCAATACGTGAACTGTGAACTTCCAGATGTTCAAGCTGGTTTTAGAAAGGGCAGACGAACCAGAGATCAAATTGCCAACGTCCGCTGGATCATCGAAAAAGCAAGAGAGTTCCAGAAAAACATCTGTTTCTGCTTTATTGACTACGCCAAAGCCTTTGACTGTGTGGATAACAATAAACTGTGGAAAATTCTAAAAGAGATGGGCATACCAGACCACCTGACCTGCCTCTTGAGAAACCTGGATGCAGGTCAGGAAGCAGCAGTTAGAACTGGACATGGAACAACAGACTGGTTCCAAATAGGGAAAGGAGTATGTTGAGGCTGTATATTGTCACTCTGCTTATTTATCTTATATGCAGAGTACATCATGAGAAATGCTGGGCTGGAGGAAGCACAAGCTGGAATCAAGATTGCCGGGAGAAATATCAATAACCTCAGATATGCAGATGACACTACCCTTATGGCAGAAAGTGAAGAAGAACTAAAGAGCCTGTTGATGAAAGTGAAAGAGGAGAGTGAACAAGTTGGCTTAAAACTCAGCATTCAGAAAACTAAATCATGGCATCCGGTCCCATCACTTCTTGGCAAATAGATGGGGAAACAGTGGAAACAGTGTCAGACTTTATTTTTTTGGGCTCCAAATCACTGCAGATGGTGACTGCAGCCATGAAATTAAAAGACGCTTACTCCTTGGAAGGAAAGTTATGACCAACCTAGATAGCATATTAAAAAGCAGAGACATTACTTTGCCAACAAAGGTCTGTCTAGTCAAGGCTATGGTTTTTCCAGTGGTCATGTATGGATGTGAGAGTTGGACCATAAAGAAAGCTGAGCACTGAAGAATTGATGCTTTTGAACTGTAGTGTTGGAAAAGACTCTTGAGAGTCCCTTGGACTGCAAGGAGATCCAGCCAGTCCATCCTAAAGGAGATCAATCCTGGATGTTCATTGGAAGGACTGATGTTGAAGCTGAAACTCCGGTACTTTGGCCACCTGATGTGAAGAGCTGACTCATTTGAAAAGACCCTGATGCTGGGAAAGATTGAAGGTGGGAGGAGAAGGGGACGACAGAGGATGAGATGTTTGTCCATCACCGACTCGATGGACATGGGTTTGTGTGGACTCTGGGAGTTGCTGATGGACAGGGAGGCCTGGCATGCTGTGGTTCATGGGGTCGCAAAGAGTTGGACACGATTGAGCGACTGAACTGAACTGTTGACAAATCCGACTCAAAATCAAGACTAAATGTTTATTAAGATGCCATAGATGAGCAAAAAGTCAAGCCTTTAACTCAGAGAAGATATTTGGAATCTACATAATTGACGAAGGATGGCTATAAATGATACAGAAGAACTCCTATGAACTAAGGCAAAAAAGTCAGCATGGTTTTTAGAATACATAAATAGGAAATTTACAGTAAGGGAAACCTAAGTAGTCAATAAGGATGTGGAAAAAGGCTCCACCTGACTCACAAGACAAAATAAACTAACATTAGAATAACATATCACCAAATGCTGATAAGAGTGTAGAGAATTAAAAAGTCTTGCTTAAAGTTGGTGCAGGCATAACTGACACGTTCACCTTGGCAAGCATTTGGGCAATACCTAGGAAACTGAGCGACTCGGTGTTGTCTCAACAGGAAGGAACTGAGAATAACATACCTAATTGCCTATCAGTAGGGGAAGGCATTCTATGTTAAATGAACCAGACATATTTTCAATATAAATACATTTCATAAGTTAGCTGTAAAATATAAGATGAAAAACAGCCTATTTTGGTCCCATTTCTGATTATTTTGAAGACAACGAAAACTATATATTACTTATGGACATGATAAGAGTAATGTTGTTGCCGTTGTTTAGTCATTAAGTTGTGTCTGACTCTTTGCAACTCTGTGGACTGCAGCACGCCAGGCTTCCCTGTCCTTCACTGTCTCCTGGAGTTTGCTCAAATTCATGTCCATTGAGTCACTGATGCTATCTAACCATCTCATCCTCTGCCACCTTCTTCTGCTTTTGCCTTCAATCTTTCCCAGCATCAGGGTCTTTCCCAATGAGTTGGTTCTTCAAATCAGGTGGCCAAAGTATTGGAGCTTCAGCTTCAGCATCAACCCTTCCAATGAATACACTGACTTTAGAACCGCAGTCTGCTCTGGGGAGAAAGGGGAAAGGATGGAAAGAGAGGGCACCTTTATTGTTTTATTTCTTTTTATAAAAGGAAGGTAACAAGGCAAATAGGAGCAAAGTTGAAGGTGGATAAATCTGGGTGGCACACACATATATATAACCATAACCTTACATACTGTTTATCTAAGCAAAGGGGCTTGAAATACGGCAGCTTAAGTTTTTCATTAAAAATATCCAAATTAAAAAGTAAATAAATAAATAAAAATAAAAATATCCAAATAAATAGAGTGGTCCAGGAAGCAGGGGGAGGAGGGAATAAGAGTGAGCAGACTTGGGAGAAACCAGCACCAAGGCTTGAGGTCAGAATCCTGGGGACCAAGCTTGTGGAGTCATTTGAACATTTCATTCTAGATGCTCAGTCAAGATCAAAGAGGTTTATCTGTACAGGGACGAGGAAGGGGACCAATGAAATCACATCCAGCATCCAGTTTAAGAGTAAATAAAAGTCTCAAGTCACTTCGAGTTTACTTACTTGAATTCCTGGGTCCTTGGGCTTCTGCAGTGGAATCCCAACTTTCTCTACTAGCAGATTTGCCAAAATCACTAAGTATGAAGACCTGGCTGTGTCGCTGGGTGGGAACGGACGTGACTTGGCCTCCCCGTGGGGAAGTGACTAGTAAGTGACCATGTAGTGTATGATGAATCCTTGGATCAAAAGTGCTCTCAGTGTGACACCCCACCACCACCACCATCATATACTATCTCATCCTTTATCTCAAAGTACATCAGTGAAAATAAGCTAAAGGTAATGTTTCCTACTTCATAGGAATGACCCACTAATTTGTTCAAGAGTGTGTGGTGCCAGCAGAGGCGAACAAATGTCCTGTTAGATTTTTCACTACAATGCAGGATAAAAATGGTCCCAGTTGAAGGTACCTTGTAAAAGCAAAAGTCGCTCAGTCACGTCCGACTCTTTGTGATCCAATGGACTATACAGTCTATGGAATTCTCTAGGCCACAATACTGAAGTGGGTAGCCTTTCCCTTCTCCAAGGGAATCTTCCCAACCCAGTGATCAAACCCAGGCCTCCCGCTTTGAAGGGGGATTCCTTACCAGCTGAGCCACAAAGGAAGCCCAAGACAATTGTAGTGGGTAGCTTATCCCTTCTCCAGGGGATCTTCCCGACCAGGAATCAAACTGGTGTCTCCTGCATTGGAGGTGGATTCTTTACCAACTGAGCTATCAGGGAAGCCCCAAGTTACCTTACATCTCACAAAAATGCAGCCACATCTCACTCCTGGTTCTTTCCACCGCATCCCCGACAATTGTCAACTCAACTAAGTAGAGAATAGTTTTTAGGAAATTCAGAAAACATTGAAAGCAAATCCATCCCGTAAGATACCTGTTGCCAAAAGCAAGACCATACTGGACTATCAAAACTTCAAAGAGAACATATCGATTACACAGATTAGAATCTGCCTTGAAGCTGTCTACACAGGGGAAAGGAGCTTTCTCTGTGGGGAGGAGAAGTCCTCACAGTTGGTACCTCTCCAGGGCTGTTGCTCATAGGGATTCTAACTGGTTTGTGCTAAGGTGCCATTTGGACATTTGCTGGGTTTGAAGCAAGCTTATCTCAGGTTGATCTTCCATACTCACCACCATTCCAGAGCTTCAAAAACCGCTTTCCCCCTGCTCTAATATGTTCACCTCATTAAGAATTCAGTCCACCAGGAAATTTAAAGCTCTGTGAGACCACCAAGAATGGCAATGTCAACAGGTCACAGCTGACATCAATAGTCAATGCCTCTCTACATGTAGCTCTCAGTTATAAAGGGGCTCACAAGTTCTCAAGACCCAAAATAGACCTGTTTCACATACTAAATGGAAAGAAGCTAAAACCAAGGTTCATTAATAGATGATTCATAATCCATAGCACTCACATGATAGCTTATGTTTGACTGTCTTGAGGAGTTTTACCAAAATGTTAATATTTGTTCAAGTCCCACACACTGATATGTTACTGAACAAAGAATAATCGGTCAATATTTACTAAGCATCCATTGTGTGCACAGCCTTTAGCCCACATATTGTGGGAGGCTCCAAAGGAGGAAGATGATAGGGTCACAGTTGATAAGGAAGCTGTGGTCGTGAAGGGAGCAGCATGACCTCAAACCCAGACACCTCCCTGCGGAATCCACTGTGTCCCTTCTGCTGTAACTGCTGCCCTCCAGTGGCGCCAAGCGTTAGGAAGGAACTTTATTGTTAGAATTTGGGGTGGGGGTCTGCTATTAAGTAAATGGTTAACAGGACATGAAAAACTCCACGCAGCGCCAAATAGCTTATATCTTTAAAAGTACACACAATACAACAGTTTATTTGTTTTACCATAGTCCATATTTCTTTACTTTTACTCAGGGCTTCTGTGGTGGCTCAGATGGTAAAAAATCTGCCTGCAATGCAGGAGACCTTGATTCTATCCCTGGGCAGGGAAGACCTCCTGGAGAAGGGATGGCTACCCATTCCAGCATTCTTGCCTGGAGAATTCCATGGACAGAGGAGCCTGGTGAGCTACAGTCTATGGGGTGGCAAAGAGTCAGACATGACTGAGCAACTAACACTTTCACTGTCTTCACGTGGTCATGTGTATTGAAATGCTGTAACATAGTCTCGAGGTTTAATTTCACCCTAGAATTTTTTCCTCCTGAAATTAATCGAAGATGGTCTACAGCCAACTTTGTGCTTTGTTTTCTATTAAATGCATTCCTTTTAATTCCATCTGAATAAAGGTGAATAACACCTAGACTTTCGTGAGTAATTAAGTTAATCCAACATTGATTTGCATATGTGGAAGCTGTTATCATTCCCCAAACTCATTTTTTAAAATAATTATTTTATTGAAGTATATAGTTGATCTACAAAGTTGTGTTATTTTCTACTCTACAGCAAAGTGATTCAGTTATACATATATGTGCATTATTTTCCATATTCTTTATGTTAGGAAGGACTGAGTGGGTGAATATGCTGACTTCAAAAATAAATTCAGGACTTCCCTGGTGGTCCAGGGCATAAGAATCAGCCTGACAGTGTAGGGGACTTGGGTTCGATCCCTGGTCTGGGAAGATCCTACATGATGCGGAACGACTAAGCCTGAGCACCGCAACTATTGAGGCTGCGCTTTAGAACCCCTGAGCCACAACGACTGAAGCCTGCGGGCTCCTGAGCCTGTGCTCCACAACAAGAGAAGCCACTGCAATGAGAATCCCGTGTGCCACACGAAGAGCAGGCCCGTGCATGGCAGCAAAGACCCAGCGCAGCCAAAAATAAATAAATACGTAATTAAACAAATTCAAAACACAAAGGCAGCCGTGTGGGAGGGAAAACAAAGGTGTTGAGGCCCTATCATCCACACACCACTCTTCCAAACAGAGGAACTGACTCATTGGAAAAGACTTTGATGTTGGGAAAGATTGAAGGCAGGAGGAGAAGGGGACCACAGAGGATGAGATGGTTGGATGGCATCACTGACTCAATGGACATAAGTTTGAGCAAGCTCCAGGAATTGGTGATGGACAGGGAAGCCTGGCGTGCTGCAGTCCATGGGGTCACAAAGAGTCGGACATGACTAAATGTAACTGAACAGAGGAAATACAAAAGATACAAGAGATCCTGAGTCAAGCTCTGCCAGGCAGGAGGCAGTGGGGTGTGTTGTCTGAAATGTGAGGAAGAGGAAGATGAAGATGTAGCTAGAACACGCCTCTCTCCAGAGCATCAGGGCAGAATGGGACAGTCTTGACACTAGAGCATCCATGGTGGGAGAGACCCTGCACTGCCCTGGGCAGAAAGGTCCCCACACTTGGGTCCAGGCAGCAGCAGCTCAAGGGCAGAGCACAGCATGGTGACCTGGACTCCTCATGACATCATGTTTATCAAGCAGGAAGGCTGAGAGAGGATGGTCCTGTGGGGTCTCAAGACAGAAGACTTGACTGAAGCTTTGGTGGGTGTCCTCAAACTCTTGAGCCGTGGTTTCCTGATGGGCAACTGTGATCTCTCCCGAGGACGGTGCGAGGCTGGAGCAGTGATGTCAGAGCCACCTAACAGGCAAAGCACCACCCCAGTGCAGGCCACAGGGTGGTGCTGACATCATTACAGGTCACCTGTGCTCAGCGACTGCTCCATTACATTGTGGTGCCCTGGAGGTGCGGGCTCTGTAAACATCCCCATCCATCCATCATGACTCATTGCAGCTCGACTTGGCCTCCTGGGCTGGGTCTCACTCTGGGTTTCATGCCCAGAGCAGCTGCCCAGTCCTTGGCACCTCCTGTCCTGCCAGCTCTTCACCCTGAGCTGGAAGCTGCTGTCTGCTCAGTCCCCTGGCACCCCAGTTGCAGGGGACGGAAGTACCCCCAGTAAGAGAGTGTGGAAGTGGGACTGGTAAGGGAGGAGAAGCAAGGAGGAGACCTGGCTGGAGCTCATGGGTGAGGAGCCCTATAACCCAGGGCTACACTCTGAGGCCGGCAGTCAGCCATCCAGCAGACTGCAAGGCTCCGGCCAGTGCCCACAGGCCGTTAAAAGATTGGAAACCCATCAGCTGGGCCCTTGCTTATCATCCCATGTTTATAGACTCTAGTGAAGCAAACAAAGCAGAGAGGCAGGATCTCTGCGCTGGTTTGTTTGCCTTAATGAAGACCATTTGGACCCTGATTCAATATGCTCATTGTGCCAAGATACATGCTGCAGAACAGTGTGGCCATAAAGCAGAAAAATTCAGAGATTCTTAAACTCATACATAACTGGTGGGCTGATTCTGAGGTTCAGAGTGATAAGGACTATGGAAGCAGGCATGGGTCCAGGCTTCCCACCCCTTTTCACTCTGCAATTTTCACTACAAAAAGGAAAAAGCTCCAAACTCTTTTTCTAGAAATTACAAAAATAATTTTAAAAAGTTGTAGTAACTTTGAATGATGCAGGATAAAGTGAACTGATATAAAAATATTTTCTTCTCAATGTTTCCTTAAAAATGCAATCATTTATATTATGGTCTTTTTCTCCCTTGCCTTTCACTTCTCTTTTTTTCTCAGCTATTTGTAAGGCCTCCTCAGACAACCATTTGGCCTTTTTGCATTTCTTTTTCTTGGGGATGGTCTTGATCCCTGCCTCCTGTACAATGTCATGAACCTCCATCCATAGTTCTTCAGGCACTCTGTCTATCAGATCTAATCCCTTGAATCTATTTGTCACTTCTACTATATAATCGTAAGGGATTTGATTTAGGTCATAACTGAATGGTCTAATGGTTTTTCCTACTTTCTTCAATTTAAGTCTGAATTTGGCAATAAGAAGTCCATGATCTGAGCCACAGTCAGCTCCCAGTCTTGTTTTTGCTGACTGTATACAGCTTCTCCATCTTTGGCTGCAAAGAATATAATCAATCTGATTTTAGTATTGACCATCTGGTGATGTCCGTATATAGAGTCTTGTCCTGTGTTGTTGGAAGAGGGTGTTTGCTATGACCAGCACATTCTCTTGGCAAAACTCTATTAACCTTTGCCCTGCTTCATTCTGTACTCCAAAGCCAAATTTGCCTGTTACTCCAGGTGTTTTTTGACTTCCTACTTTTGCATTCCAGGTGAAAAAGACATCTTTTTTGGGTGTTAGTTCTAGAAGGTCTTGTAGGTCTTCATAGAACCATTCAACTTCAGCTTCTTCAGCATTACTGGTCAGGGCATAGACTTGGATTACCATGATATTGAATGGTTTGCCTTGGAAACGAACAGAGATCCTTCTGTCGTTTTTGAGATTGCATCCAAGTACTGCATTTCGGACTCTTTTTTTGACTTTGATGGCTACTCCATTTCTTCTAAGGGATTCTTGCCCACAGTAGTATATATAATGGTCATCTGTGTTAAATTCACCTGTTCCAGTCCATTTTAGTTTGCTGATTCCTAAAATATCGATGTTCACTCTTGCCATCTCCTGTTTGACCACTTGCAATTTGCCTTGATTCATGGACCTAACATTCCAGGTTCCTATGCAACATCGGACTTTACTTCCATCACCAGTCACAATCACAACTGGGTGTTGCTTTTGCTTTGGCTTCATCTCTTCATTCTTTCTGGAGTTATTTCTCCACTGATCTCCAGTAGCATATTTGGGCTCCAAAATCACTGCAGATGGTGACTGCAGCCATGAAATTAAAAGATGCTTGCTGCTTGGAAGAAAAGTTATGACCAACCTAGACAGCATATTAAAAAGCAGAGACATTACTTTGCCAACAAAGTTCCGTCTAGTCAAGGCTATGGTTTTTCCAGTAGTCATGTATGGATGTGAGAGTTGGACTATAAAGAAACCTGAGCACTGAAGAATTGATGGTTTTGAACTGTGGTGTTGGAGAAGGCTCTTAAGAGTCCCTTGGACTGCAAAGAGATCCAACCAGTCCATCCTAAAGGAAATCAGTCTTGAATATTCTTTGGAAGGTCTGATGCTGAAGCTGAAACTCCAATACTTTGGCCACCTGATGCGAAGAACTGACTCATTTGAAAAGACCCTGATGCTGGGAAAGATTGAAGGCAGGAGGAGAAGGGGATGACAGAGGTTGAAACGGTTGGATGGCATCACCGACTCAATGGACATGAGTTAAGCTCTGGGAGTTTATGATGGTCAGGGAGTCCTGGCGTGCTGCAGTCCATGGGGTTGCAAAGAGTCAGACACGACTAAGCGACTGAACTGAACTGATATTATGGTCCTGTTTATTTCTTCTTAAACTTGTTTTTATTTCCTGGAAAACATTGATGTTCTCTATAAAAATCTTATAGAAATAAATAGGATCATAATATAAATGATTGCATTTTTAAGGGATCATTGAAAATAAAATATTTTTAGACCAATTCAGTTTATCCTACATCATACAAAGTTATTGCAACTTTTTTTGTGTGTGATTTCAAGAAGAGATTTTTTAGGAGCTTCCCAGGTGATGCTAGTGGTAAAGAAACTAACTGCCAATTCAGGAAATATGAGACACAGCTTTGATCCCTGGGTGGGGAATACCCCTTGGAGAAGGAAATCTCAACCTACTCCAGTATTCTTGCCTGGGAAATACCATGGAGAGAGGAGCCTGGTGGGCTATAATCCATAGGGTCAAAAAGAGTCGGACATGACTAAAGCAACTCAGCATACATGCATGCATAAGATTTTTTAACTGATTCATCAAATAACTTTTCCACTGAAAATCTGAAGATGAATTTTCAATATCACTACTTTTATGATTGTTATCCTCATTACTTTTCTGTATTTGATCAGTATTCCTTTGTTTTCAGCATATAACCAGTAGTCATTGTGATGAAAAATTAGTCAATGTATTGCTAAAAATATAAACTTTACAACACTAATGATCAAAAGTGATTTAATTGATAGAACACTAAGCAGGGGAGGTGTCTTGACATCAAACAAAACAGGACTCAGGACAAATCACTTACACACGATGAAGAGGGACACTTTATAAGCCACTATGCACAATAAAGGTGTAACAGTTATAAATATCTTTGTACCAGGAATGGGCTGCATGCTAAGCTGCTTCAGTCATGTCCCACTCTTTGCAACCCCATGGACTGTAGCCTGCCACACTCCTCTGTTCATGGGATTCTCTAAGCAAGAATACTGGAGTGGGTGTCATGCCTTCCTCCAGGGGATCTTCCCGGCCCAGGGATCTAACTGGTATCAGTTATGTCTCCTGCATTGACAGGTGGGTTCTTTACCACTAGCGCCACCTGGGCTAGGCAAAGCTATTCTACTTTACTAAACATAACATACAGATGGTACAGAAAGAGAGAAAAACACAGCTAATGTTTAGTTGGAAACACATGGGGTGTTGATGAGGACCCCATTCTGTGTGTAAGTTATGTAAACAAAATAAGTAAGAAAATGGAGACAAACAATATAATCAATAAGGTAAATCTTTTGTTCATTCAGTTGCTAAGTCATGTCCAATTCTTTCCAATCCCATGGACTGTAGTATGCCAAGCTTCCCTGACCTTTATTTCCTGGAGCTTGCTCAAACTCATGTCCACTGAGTCAGTGATGTCATCCAACCATCTCTTTCTGTCCCCCCCTTCTCCTCCTGCCCTCATTCTTTCCCAGCATCAGGGTCTTTTCCAATGAGTCAGCTCTTCACATCAAGTGGTCAAAGTATTGGAGCTTCAGCTTCAACATCTGTCCTTTCAATGAATATTCAGGGTTAATTTCCTTTAGGATTGACTGGTTTGATATCCTTGCTGTCCAAGAGACTCTCAAAAGTCTTCTCCAGCACCACAAGTCAAAAGCATCAATTCTTTGGTGCTCAGCCTTCTTTACGGCCCAACTCTCACATCCATACATGACTACTGGAAAAATCATAGGTTGACTATACAGACTTTTGTTGGCAAAATGATGTCTCTGCTTGTTAATATGCACTCTGGATTTGTCATGGCTTTTCTTCCAAGGAGCAAGCATTTGTTAATTTCACGGCTTCAGTCACCATCAGCAGTGAATTTGGAGTTCAAGAAAATAAAAACTGCCACTTTTTATTTTCCATTTTTTCTCCATCTATTTGCCATGAAGTGATGGAACCAGATGCCATGATCTTACTTTAGGGACACATGTATGTCAAACTTTAAGTCCTGATAATACAGATGGAACTGAGCAGAATCCTGCAGGGCACTGCCCACGTCCCCCACTCTCGAGTGCAAAACCGAAAAGTTAATGAGAACAGTAGAGTCACAGACAGTTTTTGATGCACATTTATGAGTTATTTTACAAACACTGAAACTACCACCAGAGGTAAAAACCTAATAGCATGACGCCCAGACTACAGCCATGGCATCAGCCGCTCCATCTTGAGCAGTACTGAGTCCATGGTTAGCACAGTTCCAAGAACTTACTTCAAGAGAATGGGACTAACGCTATTGCTCATAGTAATCCGCATCTTTGTGGGCATCAAAATAATTGCAGTTTATTCTGCCCGTGTATGTAAGCAGGCAACTAAAACTGTCAGCAAAGAGATGCTATAGACACATGTCAACATCTTCCACTCTTAATATGGCATGCTATGTCAGCATGAAGAGCTTACAGAAGATGGACCTTTACTGCGATCTCATAGAGGTGGAGTGATGTCCTGACCAGTGGGAAATTGAAAGCAGCTTTTTTGACCCTTTCCTGTTCCCAGTTTCTCTTTCCTCTAAACTTAAAAAGAACCTACTTATAGGAATGAGGTCCCTAAGCAACTGAAACTAACTTCTCATGTATGTTCTCCTGAATTCACACCAGGCCTTGTCTAACTTGTGGATTCTTTTCCTAGATGAGAAGTAAGAATGAAGAATTGAGTAGTTCAAGAAGGACTAGCTCTCTACCCCCAGCTGCCCCCCATTAGCAATCTTGGATTTCGATCATGAAGGTAAGATAATATATGAAGAGAGAGTCAGCCAGTCTGCACACCATGGAGAAGGGTGCAGAACCCAGACTCCTGCCTCAACGATTCACTGAGATTCTCATCCTCCCCTTTTTCCTTAAAAACTGTCATGGCTGAGCAGAATCTTCAGAGCTGGTCTCCGGACATCAGTCACCTTCTCCCCACATTGCTGGCTTTTCTGATTAAAGCACTTTTCCTTTCCATGGACACTTGCCTCTCTAATTATTGGCTTATGAGCAGCAAGCAGCCAGATCTGGATTCCGTAACACAACTTCTTAAGTGCACGTGAAATAACCATGGAATTTAATCACAAAGAAAGCATTACATTCCATATGATAGAAACATCACAATTACTCTACCATCAAATGTAAAAAAGCCACAAGATAACGACATTTCTGAAAGTTCTTGCAAAGGGAAATTTAAACATCTCTACTAAATACTTGTAGCTAAAAGATTAACTACAAACTGAAATTATAGACTTTCATTAAAAAATCATGATAATAAAAACATCACATTTCTGAATCTATGAAGAAGATTTGAAACAGTAATCAAAGGAAAACTTACAGCTTTAAACACATATCAATAATAAGGGAATTAAATCTCCAACTCATAAAACTAGGAAAAGAATAAGAGCACAAGGTAAAGTAGAACAAAGATGAAGAAATTAATGAGGCAGCTAAGAGAAAAACAATAAAGTAATAAATTGAAATCTTGATTCTTTTAAAAAATAAAGTATGCAAACCACTAGCTAACCTAATCAAAACAGAAAAAAAAAAAAAACCGGAAAAAAAACACCCAAATCAACAACAATTAAAAAAAAATTCTTTGGGAAACATTATTAAAATACAAGAAGCTTTTAAAAATGATAAGAGGTTGCTCTACATAATTCTATGCAGCTAATTTGGGAAAATCTAGATGAAATAGACAAGTTCCTAGAAAAATCACACTTTACCCAAAGTGCTTCAGTAGAGGCACTAAGCTCAAATCAACCAAAGAGGTAGCTCAGTTGGTAAAAAATCTGCCTGCAATGCTGAAGATTCAATTCCTGGGCCGGGAAAATCCTCTGGAGAAGGGATAGGCTACCCGCTCCAGTATCCTTGGGCTTCCCTGATGGCCCAGATGGTAAAGGATCTGCCTGCCATGCAGGAGACCTGGGTTCAATCCCTGGGTTGGGAAGATCCCCTGGAGGAGGTCATGGCAACCCTCTTCAGTGCTCTTGCCTGGAGAATCTCCATGGACAGAGGTGCCTGGTGGGCTACAGTCCACGGGGCTGCAAAGAGTCGGACATGACTGAGTGACAAGGCACGGAACTGAAGAGGACTTAGAAAGCATTGCCGGGGAACAAGTTTGTAAAACTCTCAGCGCCCAGATGGTCTCACAGAGAAATTCTAATAAAGTTGCCAGTACCAAATACTCCCCAATGCAACATAAATGGCTCCAGAGAATTGAAAAAAAAGGAAAATGCCCAAATTCACACTGAGAAAACTCAAAATGTGTCAGAAACCCAAAATACAGGAGCTAAGACTATAAAACTCCCAGAAGAAAACATACTAGAAAATCTTTGTAGCCTTAGATTAGGCAAAGATTATTTTAGCTAGGACACAGAAGTGTGAATCGTTAAAAAAAAAAAAAAAAGGTTGAAAACACTGGGCATCTTCAAAATTACCAACGTCTGTTCCTTGAAAGACACTTAAAGAAATGAAATGGCAAGAAAATATCTGTACAACATAAATTTGATAAAGGTCCTGTATGAAGAATAGATAAAGAGCTATTACAACCCAACATATAGAGGACAAAACACCTGATGAAAACTATGGGATTGACATATATAGACTGCTGCTGCTAAGTCGCTTCAGTCGTGTCCGACTCTGTGCGACCCCATAGCTGGCAGCCCACCAGGCTCCCCCGTCCCTGGGATTCTCCAGGCAAGAACACTGGAGTGGGTTGCCATTTCCTTCTCCAATGCATGAAAGTGAAAAGTGAAAGGGAAGTCGCTCAGTCGTGTCTGACTCTTAGCAACCTCATGGACTGCAGCCTACCAGGCTCCTCCGTCCATGGGATTTTCCAGGCAAGAATACTGGAGTGGGGTGCCATTGCCTTCTCCAGACATATACAGATGACTATGTATAAAGTAGGTAACAGATAAGGGCCTACTGTCAAGCACAGGGAATATTCAATCCTCTGTAATGACCTCTGTAAGGACCTATATGGGAAAAGAATCTGAGAAAAAACGGACATGTGTACATGTATAACTGATTCACTCTGCTGTACCCCTGAAACGAACACATCATCATAAATCAGCTATTTTCCAATAAAAATTAATTTAAAAAAAGATGTGAACAAACACTTTACCAGAGCAAAAGTAAGACAAAGACAAGCCTCTGAAAAGACATCATTAGTTACCAGGGAAATATAAATTAAAGAGGAAACGAGATGCCCACTCCACGCAGCAGCATGACTAAAAGTAAACGCTAACAATGTTGGGCTGGAGAGGGCGTGGGGAGCACCCACAATTTGTCAGGTTCTTATCAAGTTGAGCAGAACAGTTGCCATAGGACTCAGCCATCCTACTTAGCAGATATTTACCGTGAGGAAAGGTATTTATACCTTTTAATTATAGCCAGCTCTAGATGTGCACACACTTGTCCCCAGCAGCTTTGTTCCCAAAACAGTGAAACGACCCTTAAAAAAAAACCCCAAAAGCCTATGGACGGGGGATGGTACACAAACAGTGAAGTGGCCCCCTACCCAGCCCCCACAGAACCCTATTCAGCAGAGAACAGGTGTGGGCAACCCAGATGTACTTCAAATAGAAAGACAGACGCAAATAACCATGCGAGACATGTCTAAACTTACAGGAAACTCTAGAAGAGGCAAAACTGTAGTGAAGGGAAGCAGATCGTTGGTTACTTGGGGCTGGATTGGGAGGGGTGTGTTGACTACAAAAGGGCATGAGTAGATTGAGGCGAAGGGTGAAGATGTTGTGCATCTTCATTGCGGTAATGTTTATACGACTGGATTCATTTTTCAAAACTCACTGAATGGATTCATTTAAATAGACTAATTTTATTGTATTGAATTGTGGGCTTCCCTTGTGGCTCTGTAGTAAAGGATCTTCCTGCCAAGGCAGGAGACATGGGTTCAATCCCTGGGGTGGGAAGATCCCCTGGAGGAAGAACTGGCAACCCACTGCAGTATTCTTGCCTGGAGAATCCCATGGACAGAGGAGCCTGGCTGGCTACAGTCCATGGGGTCCAAAAAAGTCAGACACAATGGCTGAACAATAGCAACAGAGAGTAATTTAAAAAACAACAACCTCAAGGGATAACCATTAGCAATATTACTGATGTGGAAACAGTGAACTGAAGTCTGTCCCCAAATTCCCATATTGAAGCCTTAACCCTTAAGGTGACTGTGTTCAGAGTTGGAGCCTTTAAGGAAGGAATTAAACTTAAATGAGGTCATCAGGGTAGGGCCTTACTTGACGGGAGTAGGCCTTATAATTCTGTCTTTCCCACTCTCTCTGCCTCTGTCTCTCTCTGCATGTAACACACCTAGGAAAGGCCCTATGAAGGCACAGCCAGAAGATGACCATCTTCAAACCAGCAAGAGTCCTTAACTTCCTAGACTGCAGCATTAAATGTGGCATCTCAGCTTTGTGAACCCACGTCAACAAATCTGGGGCTTCCCTGTGGCTCAGATAGTGAAGAATCTACCTGCCATGTGGGAGACCCGGGTTCAATCCCTGGGTCAGGAAGATCCCCTGAAGAAGGAAATGGCAACCCACTCCAGTATTCTTGCCTGGAGAATCCCATGGACAGAGGAGCCTGGCGGGCTACAGTCCATGGGGTTGCAAAAGAGTCGGACATGACTTAGCAACTAAACAACAACATATATTAATATGAATGTATTGCACTTATGTTCTACAACAGCTTGTGTATCAAGGCTGCTTCCTAGCCATGTGACCTTGGGCAAGTGACTTAGGTGGTTGGTACCTAGTTTTACTCACGTGCAATCTGGGAGGTATTAATAGCACCTTTTTCTGTGGGCTTGTTGTGAGGATTCTATGAGTTAAACCCTGAGATGTGGTTAGACCAGTGCGGGGCACATGGTGAGTGCTTCATGAAAGTGACTACTAGTTACTGTTGGATTCACATGAACCAGTCCACAAGTCCAGGCCCTGGGGGGGTCAGAAGGGATCTCCCTTGTCTCAGGGCCAGGGCATCAGCCCCCCAAGGTCCCCCCTGCTGATACAGGAAGGCTAATCCCTGCCAGGTCCCCTCCCTGGGGAGACTTCTGTGGCTTTGGCTAAAGTGGTGGTCCAGGCGGGCAGCTGCCCCCACCGCAGGCTGCACCCCAACTGCTGGACCTTCAGGAACACCCTGAGGGTCTGCCTGCTAGCAGCTTTCCTGTGAAATTAGTTCAATTCAGTTCAGTCACTCAGTCGTGTCTGACTCTTTGCGACCCCATGAACCGCAGCACGCCAGGCCTCCCTGTCCATCACCAACTCCCAGAGTTTACTCAAGACTCATGTCCATTGAGTCGGTGATGCCATCCAACCATCTCATCCTCTGTCTTGAAATGAGAGGAGACTTCATTTTCCCTCTCGCTACACTTGGGGGGATCCTGGCAAGGATGCTGGGCCTCGGGGCCCCACGGCCTTGAGAAAGCAGCCTCGGCTTCCGTGCTGACGCATGATGTCCTCTGCAACCCACAAGGCTACCTTAATAAATATTGTAAGTTGCTAAACTTGTAAAGTCAAATCAGACTGAATTATTTATTTTTTAAATTTTTAAATTTTTTGGCTGAATTTATTGATGTGTGTGTGTTAGCTGCACAGTCGTGTTCAACTCTTTGTGACCCCATGGACTGCAGCCGATCAGGGACTCTGTCCATGGGATTTCCCAGGCAAGAATCCTGGTGTGAGTTGCCATTTTCTCTTCTGGGGGATCTTCCTGATCTAAGGATCAAACCCGTGTCTCCTGCCTCTTCTGCATTGGCAGGTGGATTCTTTACCAATGCTCCACCTGCGGATCCTCCATCAGGAAGCTGAGTACTGTCAGATGCCAAATCCTGCCACCTGAAGGTAGGAACGTCTGTTCCCAGAGTGGCCAGCAGAGGGCACTGGAGGACAGGCAGCCCTGTGAGCATCCTGGCCCTGGAAGGTTCTTCATGGGGAAACCCCTGTTCATTCACCTTGTGTCATAAGTGAGAAAAACAGGACGACCCTTCCTTCCTTGAAGCCTCATTTCTGTCTGTGCTAAATTAAGGTCGAGCCTTCATGAAGTGCTGAGCTCTCTTTTGTTGTTGTTCAATTGCTAATTCGTGTCCGACTCTTTGCGACTCCATGGACTGCAGTGCGCCAGGCTCCCCTGTCCTTCACCATCTCCCAGAGCTTGCTCAAACTTATGTCCATTGAGTCAGTGATGCCATCCAATCATCATCCTCTGTTGTCCCCTTCTCCTCCTGCCCTCAAATCTTTCCCAGCATTAGAGTCTTCTCCAATGAGTCAGATCTTCGCATCAGGTGGTCAAAGTATTGGAACTTCAGCTTCAGCATCAGTTCATCCAATGAATATTCAGGGTTGATTTCCTTTAGGACTGACTGGTTTAATCTCCTTGCTGAGCTCTCTTTGGATCCCAGGAAATATAGAAGTTGCCAGCCATGGGACCTTCTAGAAATACAGTCCCCCAGCGCCAGAGCAGTATTAGCCCAGGCATCTGACTCCTGGATTTGCATCTGAGCTGCCAGGGAGGCCTGGCTGGTTTGGAGCAGGGATCCAGCCCTGGGACCGTGGAGTGAAACGACTCCTTGGGTTGCCGTCCATCTGGGCTGCAGTGGGGCCCAGGAAGCTCCCAGCAGTGTCCCGGAACACCTTACAACTCTTCACACAGATGCAGACAAGCCTTGGGGCAGGGACAAGCCTTGGGGCTGTGTAAACGGAAGGGCTGGGGGCTGAAGGGGAGGGGCTTGACCAGTGGGAACGGCCATTGGGAACCAGGCTGGGAGAGCAGTGATCCGTGAGGGCACAGCCCTGAGTCTGCCTGGCTGAGCTGGCTGGAGACACAGGGTCACCTCCCTGTGGCTGGATGGACAAGCCCCCAGCCAGGGGGAGGGGCACTGCTCACCGCCCAGGTGGTGCTGAGGGGCACAGACCCCAGAAGCACCCTTCACTCTGTGTGTGTGGCCCTGAAGCAGTAGCCTCGTGGGTTGCAGAGGACACCATGCGTCAGCACGGAAGCCGAGGCTGCTTTCTCAAGGCCGTGGGGCCCCGAGGCCCAGCATCCTTGCCAGGATCCCCACCAAGTGTAGCGAGAGGGAAAATGAAGTCTCCTCTCATTTCAAGACAGAGGATGAGATGGTTGGATGGCATCACCAACTCAATGGACATGAGTCTGAGTAAACTCTGGGAGTTGGTGATGGACAGGGAGGCCTGGCGTGCTGCGGTTCATGGGGTCGCAAAGAGTCAGACACGACTGAGTGACTGAACTGAATTGAACTAATTTCACAGGAAAGCTGCCAGCAGGCAGACCCTCAGGGTGTTCCTGAAGGTCCAGCAGTTGGGGTGCAGCCTGCGGTGGGGGCAGCTGCCCGCCTGGACCACCACTTTAGCCAAAGCCACAGAAGTCTCCCCAGGGAGGGGACCTGGCAGGGATTAGCCTTCCTGTATCAGCAGGGGGGACCTTGGGGGGCTGATGCCCTGGCCCTGAGACAAGGGAGATCCCTTCTGCCCCCCCAGGGCCTGGACTGTGGGGGTCGGTTCATGTGAATCCAACAGTAACTAGTAGTCACTTTCATGAAGCACTCACCATGTGCCCCGCACTGGTCTAACCACATCTCAGGGTTTAACTCATAGAATCCTCACAAGCCCACCGAAAAAGGTGCTATTAATACCTCCCAGATTGCACGTGAGTAAAACTAGGTACCAACCACCTAAGTCACTTGCCCAAGGTCACATGGCTAGGAAGCAGCCTTGATACACAAGCTGTTATAGAACATAAGTGCAATACATTCATATTAGTATATGTTGTTTAGTCGCTAAGTCATGTCCGACTCTTTTGCAACCCCATGGACTGTAGCCCGCCAGGCTCCTCTGTCCATGGGATTCTCCAGGCAAGAATACTGGAGTGGGTTGCCATTTCCTTCTTCAGGGGATCTTCCTGACCCAGGGATTGAACTCGCGTCTCTAGCATTGGCAGGCAGGTTCTTTACACTGAGCCAACACATGAATATTGGAGATCTGGTATGTAAACTTACTGCAGCCTCCTAATTCCATGATGCCCTGTGGAGGGCACTGAGGAGGTCACCATGGTGATCACTGTGGAGGTCAGGTTGGGCTGTGGCCTCTCCTCCTTTTTCTTTAGGCAGAAGCAGGGAGAAGGGGTTGTCAGCAGAAAGGCTGGCCCCCTGAACCCCAAAGCAGCATCTAGGGGTGTTTATGAGTGTGAGTCCCATCTCCAAAATATATATAATGAATATATAATCACTGTTATGAACACACAGCCGATCCTCATGATTTGCAGGTTCTCTGCAGATTCGCTGGCTCGCTGTAACTTGTGTGTAGCCCCAGGGTCAGTGCTGCCCGGCTTTTACGGCCATCAGCTCTGCGAGCCTGCGCACAGCAGGGAGACCCTGAGAGTCCCCCACTGGTTTCAGCTCACCCTATAAACCAGGGACCTTTCAGGGCCTTTTCACATCCTTGTTTTTCATATTGTAGCTGGTGATTTTGCTTTTCCCATGACCGAAGCACAGTGGGAGTGCTGTCTCATGTCCCAAGAGACTGAGCTATGTCCTCCGGAGAAAGCATGGGCGTCAGAGGAGCCTCCTACAAGTGTGAGTTTCGGGGCTCTGGGGTGAGATCAGTGTTAGTGAGACAACAACACACATTAAGTCAGTTGTCTTTATTTTAGTTTCCTTTTGCAACTTTAATTATCTTTTATTTTTTGTCTGACTATTGATTGTGAAAACTGACAAATATCTTTCACCACTGTGGGAAAAAAAAAGAGAGAGAGAGAAAAGGAGAGAGAGGCAAATACAAGCGAAAATGACAGGGTCCCTGAAAATGCTCATTGTGTAATGTCCATCACAGCCTTCCCTCCAGAATCTTGTCCAGAATTGCTTAGCATTTTGTTTCAAAACACAGTGGTTCCGGGAAATCATCAGAGGGCAGATTTTTGACACCAGCTGGAATGTAACCCCAAATCCTCGATCACCAGTCACCTCGTTTCCATCCTCCTGAAGCAGCCACTCAGGGCTCAGCCCCACTCGCCACACCAGATCCGGTCACCCGCACGGCCTTCCGTGACCAGGGAGCCAGGATCCACCATGGCCCACTCAACCCAGGGTTCCCGCTGTCTCCTGGCTTCCTCGTGAGTGCCATACTTATGCTACTAAGGTGTCTTCACACAGAAACACACATCAAGCAAGGTCACGCGCTGATCAGTTGATGAAACTGGCCAACAGGCCCTAAGGCACCCAGCTCTGCATTTTCCCCAATCCTGATTGTTCACGATTTGCTAATTTGGGGCCAAAGATTTCACGGAAGAGAACTGCCTTGAATAATGGAATCCACTGTATGTAAGGTCAGTATATAGTGAGCGTGTAATGAGCGTAACACATAAATACACGTTCTGAGGATGCACGGTCGCTCTGGACTCGGTTGTGCTGCTCTGCAGTGCGGGGGGAAGGACTGTTAGATCTGAGGTCACCGAGGGGCCCGCTAGGTGTCAGGACAGGAGGAGCAGACGGTCCTGGGAGGAGCTGCATTTACTGGGAGCGGCTCTGTACCAGGCAGCTCACACACGTTATTTCTAATCCCCACCACGACCTTGCTGGGGACAAGCAATCATCACTCACGAATGACAAACAGGACACATGAAAACCTCAGTGATAAGACAGCCTCCCCAAGGTCACTGTGACAAGCTCTGTGACATCTCCTTTTGTCCCTCTCCCAGGACCTGCCTGGCCCCCTCTCCCCTGGTCCCCTGTGACCGCCTCTCAAGGCACCTTCATCCCCTGAACCAGGCGGCCAAGGACCTGGATGAACCCCCAGAGCCCGGAGACCAGGACAGTGGGAGTGAGTCCCATCCCCCACCAGACCCTCTGCAAGCAGCCCGCCCTTCTGCATCATCAGCAGCCTCCCAGCTGAGCCCAGCCGGGCAGTGAGTGCCTCTGGAGGGAGCAGAGGGGGAGAGGGAGGGAGGAAGGCACAACAGAGGAGAACGAAAGGTTGGTTGTCTGATGGCGGGGTGAAGGATGAGGGAGCCTTGAATGTCTCCAGCTGCTGCTCCAGGGACAACAAGGGTACCCCCCTCCCCCGGGCCGGTGGGCCACTTACAGAAGGAGATCGAGGGCTGGTCTGAACCTCACTGAGATTCCAGGCAGTTCTCTGTAGTCAATGGTGTTGGAGCAAGAGGAGTCATAGATATATGTCACACAGATTAAAACGGCCTAAGAACCCCCAAGCCCAGAGAATGCCACTGAAATTGCTTAAAATCTGCACTCAGCTATCAGAAGGGCATGAGGAGTCCTTTGGGAAATGAGGGTGGCAGTATGTCAGAAAGAATCTGTGAGAGGAGATGGGGTTGCGGGTGCGGCGTGAGAAGAGGATTCCTGCGAAAGAATCAGGGCGCCTGTACCTGCTTCCCTGGCGGCTCAGACGGTAAAGAATCTGCCTGTAATGCTGGAGATCCAGGTTCGATCCCTGGGTCGGGAAGATCCCCTGGAGGAGGGCATGGCAACCCACTCCAGTATTCTTGCCTGGGAAACCCCACGGACAGAGGAGCCTGGTGGGCTACAGTCCATGGGGTCGCAAAGAGTCAGACGCGACTGAGGGACTAACACACGGGCACCAGCCCGGGAACAGGAGCCTGAGACAGAGGCTCCACCAGATCCTGAGCCCCAGATGGCCTGGCACCAGGAACAGAAACACCCAATTCCGGGTCCGGGAGTGCGGGTACGAACAATTCATGTGTCAAACCTTTTCCCCAATACGTCAACGGTGGGGTTTGACTTGGCTCTGCGGTGGGGAGGTGGGGAGGTTGACTCATAAACTGCACGCGAGGACAGATTGAGAAGACATGGCACCTGGTGGCAAATCAATTCACAACCACTGAGCCGCTTGTCGTGAGTGTTTCAGACCCCACGTTCCAGCCAGAGCCATTGTTTTATGGGACTTATGTGTGCGTCTTAGCAAGATAAAGACGCAACAGTGACCTAAGGCCAAACGGGGCCCTTTTCTCAAAATCGGAGTCCTGAGAGGGGATGTGGAGCCAAGCCTCTACCTGGAAAAAACACTCTAGAATTTCCGCTTTGCTGTGCAAAGCCAGTGTCACACAGGGGAGACCCTGGGTTTCTGGGGTGACTGTGGGCCCAGGCTGGGGGAGGAGGTAGCTAGGAGGGGCAGGCCAGAGTGAGTCTGGCCTGGGGCCACCCATGTTGCATCCCCACCCCTGAGCTGAAGAATGTCAGGAGCCCTTCACCAAGGTGCCCAAAATATCTTTCATGCCACGACTTTCCCAAAGGCCGCATAGAAGCCTTGATGAAAGTTTCAAACGTCCTCTTTAGAACAGCTTTCAAATTACAGCACAGTGTTGCGGCCGCTCACTCCCAGCCCGAGGGGAGAATGCACAGGAACCCAAGTCCCCCACTCACTTTTGGAAGCGATGTTAGGGTGAATTGCATGAATTTCAAAAGCAAGCACTCAGTGATGCATTTGTAAAAGCAATTTTGTAATGCTACTCCAAGAGTAGCATGTAATTTCTAACATGCGTTTACGGATGTGGTAGTGGTGGTTTAGTTGCTAAGTCATGTCCGACTCTTGCGACCCCATGGACTGTGGCCCGCCAGGCTCCTCTGTCCATGGAATTCTCCAGGCAAGAACACTGCAGTGGGTTGCCATTTCCGACTCAGGGATTGAACCTGTGTCCCCTGCATTGCAGGTGGATTCTTTACCACTGAGCCACCAGAGAAGCCAGTTTCTATGGGTAAAGTCTTTGAATTTTTATACAGTGATTGAGTATGAGAGTTTTAAAGGGATCATGGATTCCAAAGTTCCTTACATACAATACTTTTTCACTGTCAGAGTAGCCTGAACCTATTAGAAGAATTCTTGCTCTTATAGCAGATAAAAGAATATTAAAGTTACACACAACGCGTATATGTACTCTTAATAACTTTCTCTCTCAAACACACATGCTCACAAGCTCTGGCCACCTCTGTGTCAATGAAGCCAACACGGAATTTAGCAGATTTTAAGGACTTTCTTTATTTGAAGAAATCATATGTGAAGCCATTGAAAGGGATAGAAAGCAGATGACGAAAACCCAGGAACTGGGGAAACGTAAAATCTGAAACAGTAAGATGGTGAGTATTCTTCTGTTTCGGAGCATCCAAGGAGCCTGGAGGGTTCTCTGAAGCCACTGCCTCTTAATAATGACAGTCTAGAAATTTAAACACAAGACAGTTGGTAAGAGCGCCAGGAAGCCTGGAAGCCGGCCTAAGAGGCTCTGTGGGTTTTCAGGACTACAGCGCTCAGTCCAGCCATTCCTGCTGGAGAAGAAGTTGCCTGCGGGGACACAGCCCCCTGGGGCCAGATGCCCTCTGGGGGTCCATTCTCCTCAGATAACTGGTAGTTTTCCAAGTAGACCCTTAGGTCACTCAAAAAATCACTTGGAAACTTCTTAAAGAAAAAGCCATGCTCTTTGGAACATCCCGATTTCCTTAAAGGATTGATGCATTCTTCCCATCTTTTGGAAACATCTGGTCTATCCTTGTCAAACTCAGGGTCAGGGAAGTGCTGTAACTAAGGGGGTAGCAGGAAGGAGACGGCCCCCCCGGGACTGGCATTGGGGCAGGACCTGTCACCCGTGCTCACGGGAGAGAGCATCAGAGTCCGCAAGAGAAGAGACCACAACTGCCTTGCTCTGGGTCCTACCCACGGTGCCCAGTGTGGGGCAGGGCATTCGGAAGCACCCAAAATAGTGACACCAGCCAACTGTGCTGGGACCTGGGGCCACGGCTGAGGGTGAGATGCTTTATACAACCATCGCAAAAGGCACAGTGGGAAGACCCAAGGGCTTGGTTTATTTATTTTTTTAAAAAAGCTGTCATTGTTGAGAACATTCTTGAACTGACTTCTGAGGTGGTTCACAATAACGGCGAGCTCCCACAGGAGTACAGTTTTTCCTGAACTGGCCACCCCTGGGGTCTGGGGGCCTGGCATCGGGCATCCTGGCCAGCCGAGGACCTCCCCTACCCCGGCTCCCACTGCCCCTGAGGATTGTCTGTGTCTGGGGACCCGATGTTACCTTCCGTGGAGATGGGGAAGAAGCACCAGGGCACGTGGCGGATGGTGTCGGAGAAGCAGCACTTCCGGGACTCACACTCCTCAGGACTGATGCCGGGGTAGCCGCAGTCCTTGCGGGCCGAGACCTCCATGACACACTCCTCCAACTCTGCAGGGCACGCCAGGTTTGGGGACAACAAGGGGATGCGGTTAGGCTGGTTGGTTAGCCAGACACATCCATCCCATCCTGCTAGGGGAGCACCTTGGTCTCACAGGTTCGGGATAGCACCAGGGGCTCCTGGGACTGTCACCCCTGGACTAAATGTGGCACCGGCGGGTGGCCACCCCTTCTTCCTGATGCCCAAAGTCAGAGGGAAAGTTGCTTCACCTCCCTGGACTTGACATGGCTCTATAAAATGGAGTTGCCCACACTACATCCTGGAAGGACCCTTTAAAGTTATAAAGCATTTGACCAAGAATTGAGTGGCTTCCCTGGTGGCTAAGTGGTAAAGAATCTGCCTGCAATCCAGGAGACCTGAGATTGATCCCTGGGCCAGGAAGATCCCCTGGAGAAGGGAATGGCAACCCATTCCAGTATTCTTGCCTGAAGGATCTCAAGGACAGAGGAGCCTGGTGGGCTACAGTCCATGGGGTTGCAAAGAGTTAGACATGACTGAGTGACTAATACACAGAGAACTGACACCCAAGGATCCTTCCACTACTGGATGAGCCCTGGCGATAGACAAACCAACTACCTGCCGTCAGTTCCGTTTCCCCCAGAGCCTGGGAGCCTCCGACCAGCTTCCTTGAGGGGTGTGGACGGGACCCAGGGCACTGAGTTCCACACAAATGGGTCTGCTTTGCAGACAGAACTCTTTGTGTGCCTGCCTTGAAACAGGTGACTTTTTAAGTTGATAATATGCACAGATACAAAACTCACTCTCAAAAGGTGACTATAGAAGCCTTAACTTAATTTCTTAACATTTGGGATCTGTTCGCAGTTATGTTAATAACATCCTGATTTTAATGCCTTCATGTCCCTTAGAAGCTGGTTCAGGAGCCACAGCCTGACCAAGCAGGTCCTGAGACTTGCTCTCCCTTCAAATACAGCCAAGCAGCCGGATCCCCTGAAGTCTCCCTAAAAGGACAAGGGCTCACCCTCGGGATCTAATGTGGACACAGCGGGCAGAGAGCGTTTTCTCTTCCCTTTGGGCTGGCCTGGGGGGTTAGGGAGCCTGGGGAAGCCGGGTCCTGGGCTGCTGGCCAGGGCTCAGGAGGGGACCTTGCCCGTTACCTTGCTTCGGGAGGGGATTGAAACACCAGGGGACCCCGACAACGCTGGAGTCGAAGCAGCATCCTCTGGAGAAGCACTCATCACCGCTGATGCCTGGGAAGCCGCAGTTCACCCTATTCTTGGGTTCCCGGCGCGAGCACTGGCAGGCATCTGCAGAGAAGCCCAGGTCAGCCAGCCCCCATACGCGCCCCCGCCCGCCAGCGCATCCAGGATGCTCCATCAGCTCCGCTCCTGCCCTGTAAAGGCCGTCTTATCTCGCTCATGTTTGAACCACACGGCGTCCTTCAGAGGAACTGACAGGGCTTGGCTGAAAGTGTTTTATTAGTTTAAAAATAAATCCTTCTGGCAAGAGCATGAACAGATGGACTCAAGCCAAGGTCAGGATGAAAGTGAGCAAGTGGGAGCCCCTGGGAGACCTGGGTGGGACTCCCATCCAGCCCCTCCACGAGCTGGCCCACTCGCACCCAAGGCTGTTCTGACTGACCCCGAAGGGGGTCTTCCTGGGACATCTCACCCTCCTCCCCCACTGTCCTCCCTGAATGGTGGGAAGCGGGTGGATGCATGTAGGAGCCGGCTGCATGGCCGGCATCCCTAGTCCTAGGACACCTTCCCACCTGCTTCCCCATCATCCACCTTTTCTCTTCCAGGGAAACTAATACAAATGAAGACCCCCCCCCCTCCCCAGGAGGCAGGAGGCAAGGACCTCACACCCCGCCACCCCCACCCTCTGGGTTCTAGAAGCCTCCCAGGCTCGCTGGCTCGGATGCTCCTCTTCCCCTCAGGGACCTGAACCTCCGCTTACCTGGTTTCTGGGCCCCTGCCAGGGCGCACACACCCAGCAGGAGAAGCGCAGCGAGGAGCCGGATGCCTCGGGGTCCCATGTCTACGTTCCTCCGCACCCCAGGGCCACCAGAAGAGCGCACACTCCCCGCTGCCAGGGGTGTTTATAAGCGTCTCTCTGTTTGCTCAGCAAGCAAGATAACCTGTCTGCCTGCCTGGGGCACCAACGATTTGAGCCCTTTGTTAGGAAAACGAGTTGCGATAGCTTGGCCAGCAGGGGGTGGGGGATAAGGGTGACAGAGCAGGGCACCGGCTCTCCGCAAGCACAGCCAGGCTACCCCCCTGCCCCAGGCAGGGAGCCAGGTCATGCCAGGATGCCGACGTGGAAGATAGCACACGTGCACGTGTGGCGCTGGGCACTGACAGGGTTCCACCCAGGAAGGGAGAAGTTAGGGATTTCTCCTGATAGAGCATGTAGCTAACACCACAGGAATTTTTAAGTCCTGGGTCCAAGGCTACCAGGGAAAATGAGCCAGCTGCAGACAGAGCAGACCCCTTCTCCAGGAACAGGAGGATGGCAGGAGACCCCCCTCCAGGGCTCCTGGTCCCTGGTCTGTATCTCCTTGTCTCTGTCTTGGGGAAGGGATGGATCTCCATGGAGATGAGGCTGACAGGGTAAAATGAACAGCCTCGGATGAGTGTAAAAGTGACAAGTTCATTTCAGCAAAGCCTGTATGCGTGCTAAGTCACTTCAGTCATGTCTGACTCTTTGCAACCTTACGGACTGTAGCTCACCAGGCTCCTCTATCCATGGGATTCTCCAGGCAAGAATACTGGAGTGGGTTGCCATGTCCTCCTCCAGGGGATCTCCCCAACCTAGGGATCAAACCTGTCTCTTAAGTCTCCAGCTTGGGCAGGCAGGTTCTTGACCATTGCTGCCA
The DNA here is from genome assembly GCF_019320065.1 of Cervus canadensis. Lineage (NCBI taxonomy): Eukaryota > Metazoa > Chordata > Mammalia > Artiodactyla > Cervidae > Cervus > Cervus canadensis. The sequence goes on from NC_057392.1 coordinate 20,126,934, forward strand.
CCGTTTCTTTTCTTCCATGAGAATTGTCTGTTTTCTGAAAGATGGCACCTGTGAACCAGCCTGTGCCCAACATAAGATGCTCCAGGGGAAGGGGTCTGAAAATGGGACCCAAAGAGACAAAAGAGAAATGGGGGGAAGGTACTCCATGGGAGCAGAGGAGAGATAGGGTGAGGTCAAGGACGCTCATGAATCCCCCAACTCGGGGGCACTTCTGGGAACCACCAATCTGTCAAGCATGGCTCGAGCAGTCAGGAACCCGAAGATGCATGGAGTCTGGAACTCTGGGTCTTCAAGTCTGGAGAGCAGACCTGCATGCTCAGGGCTTCTGCCAGCTCCAGCCTACAGATTGGACTCCTGCCTATCCCCCTGGCCTGGGGCTCTGTCTTATCAAACTGAAAAAGTCACCTTTTCCCTCCTGTGTGTCTGTCACCATTCAGCACCACCAGGACACAGGACTCTGAGTCTTCTCTTCTCCTCCAGGTTCTCAGCCCCACTTTCCTCTCTGCTTCTTCCCTCTTGGCCCAATTTCCCAATGTCCCATCCAGGCCCTTCCAGGATTCCTGCTGAAACCGGCTGATCCATGCCAAAGAGACGGCTCATCAGTCCCTTGGTCTCTGTCCTGCATCCTCCCTGGGAAGCTCCTTCTGCCTCCATCTTAGGTGGAGCTGCTCAGGCTCCCACCCAGGGCACCATCCATCCACATGGAGCTTTTTGCTTTTAGAAAAGGGCACATTTTCTTCAAGACAAGCTACTTCCACCTGTGGGGAAGTCATTATGATAGATGCAGTGTCTACAGTGTGAGCGGCACCCACCTGAGTGTGGACCTGTGTGCACAGAACAACCTCTAAGCTGTGTTGGGTGAGTGTGCTCCCATCACATGGGCTCAGGCTGGGGGCTGGACGCTGACCTTAAGCCACAGTGTCACCGAGACTCCTTGAAGATGCATCTTAAAAGAAGATCTCGCATTCTGCAACTAAGTCAAACAAACAAGTAGAAAAAGAAAAAGTTTTACAACAACCAAAGACACACCGCCCTCAGGGGAGCATGTTAAGAATTACAAGTGATCTCTCATCTGAAACAATGCAATATGGAAGGCAATAAAATATTTAAGCGCTAAAAGAGAAAACCTTGTCAAGTCAGAATTCTATACTCATGGAAAATTCCTTCAAAAATAAAGGCAAAATACTTTTTAAAAATGTATATATATATATGTATATATTTAGAGTGGCTCTAGAGTGATAGCCGAATTGAACAAAACATACCCAATATAAAAATTTTTTTTAATATTTTAGACAGACAAAGGCTGTAGGAAGCTGTAACTTGCCAAACTATCCTCCAAGGAATCCAAAAGTGTGGAATCTGAAGCTGCGGTGGTCTCTTGATGCAGGGCATGAGTTCTGCTGTCTGCTGTAGCCACTGACCACCTGGCTGGATTTATTCAGCTATGGCAGCTGTTGGTCTCTGTCAGCATTTGTGTTTGCAGCCCAGTCTAGTCTCCTGATATCTCCCTTGGTTGGTACAACTGTCTACTAACTAATGGCTCATCCAGAGCTTTGTCCCCACGCAGACGTAAGTCTGCTGCCTTGATCAGCTTTATAAAGTGACAGTCAGTACATGTCACTCCTCGGCCGCCCCCTCACACCTTCCAGCCTGAAGGGTAAAGCCCAAGCATGAGTTTCCTGAGCATGAAAAGCAGGACCCTTTATGAACTGGACCCCACATACCCCCCACCCTCTTCTCTTGTCAGGTCTCCTTCCTAATGTAAGTATCTAGTCCTCCTGGCACAGCCTGACCTCTGACCCTTTGCCTTCATGTCACTATCTCTCTGCAAAACTCTTCCTCTTCTCTTTGCCTTCCTAACTCCTGTCCATCCTTCAGCTCTAGACTCAGGAGCCACTCCATCCAGGAAGGCCTCCTTCCCCTGAGAGAAGGCAAGTGCCCTTCACCCCTCCCCCAAGCTCACTAGATTCACCACACAGTCACATCTTCATTTTAAATGGAGTATTACTTTTCTGGCTTCTTTATTCATTGTATTGAAGGTAATAGCTGAACCGGCAGGTTAATTTTGTGCCAGGTGATATTCTGATGATTTCACATGCTACATCTCATTTAATACTTACAACAATACAAAGGAAGAGTTAAAAAGATCAGCCCCATTTTATAGTCTATATGGAAAATTAGTTTTCCCAAACACACAGAAAGTGTAGGGTGACATACAGAATTGGACCTATGCCTCTTTCATTTTGAAACCCCAGAACCTAACCCAGCATCTGCACAAACTAGACCTACTTAGTGAGGGTCATGCACCCGGGAGATGAGGAGCAGGAATCCACCAGCTAATATCACGGATCACCCAAATTTCCTCCTGAAATTCTTAAAATTAAACTTAAACCTGGGTATATGCAAATAAGTAAGGCAAGCCTCTTCTCCTCTCTGGACTAGTTTTCTCATCTGCGAAACAAGAGCTAGAATGAGGGTATATTAAACGATCTCCAACGTCTCATATGCCTGGTAAACCCTCACTAGGATGCTGACTAAGATAACATCTCACTTTTACACTGTCATTGGGAGAAAAAGAAAAATTTTATTACCAACATTTGCATATTCAGTGTTTCTGCAATTTCTTTCCCCACCATTCCAATTTTCTGGAGTTTGGCTCTGCTGATCAATAGAGTGGGTAAGTCACAGACACTGCCAAAGCCCAAGACTTAATTTATTTACTTAAAGCAAAGTGGCCAAATTTGGGAGGAGAAAGAAATAAACAAACCAACTATTGAGCATTTGGTACTGAGTTTGGGAGGGAGTGAAATTAGAGACATTGATGAAGTATATTTGGGGGTATAATTGGATGGACATAAACATTAGCATTTTTCAATATATCGTGCAATGGAATTCCTCCTTGTACTACTTTGAAGGACTTTAGCCAAGATTTACATTCTTTCAAAATGTCTTTTTGGTATACTTTTTGTATCTGAGTGGGAGCTGGGTAGTATTAAAACTTAAAAATACGTAAATAATTTAGGTTATCACGTATTAAGGAAAAAAATAATATAGTAGGCGTTGGCAAATGATGACCCATGAGCTCATTGCCTGTGTTTAACTAAAACTCTATTAAAACACAGTCATACCCATTCATTCACACATTGTCTGTGGCCACTTTCTAGCTGCAATTGCAGAGTTGATTACCTGTGGCAGAGACTGTATGGCCCAGGAACCTAAAATATTTACTCTCTGGTCTTTTAAGAAAAAAAAAAAAGTTTATTCCTGTACTTTATTACAACTCTAGAGATAAATTTTTTAAAGTGGAGAGAAATAATCATATTTTATTTTATAAATGAAATGTTACAGAAATGTGCCTTAGTGTTTTTTTCCCCCTTCTGTTGTGAAAATGGTATGCTCAGTATTCTGGTTGCCGGGAGACAATCCCCTATGAGTCTCTCATGTTTCCACGTGTTGTGAATGAGGCACTAACTCTCCCGATGATACAGGACCTAAGATTATAATTGAATGTGAAGTGCTGCCCTGACATCTGGTGAAATTGAGAGGCCTCGAGTGGCCTAACCACGAGTTCTCTGCCCTACTTGGCTCCCACAGAGAGGGCCCCTTAGCCAAGCAACCTTCTTATCAAGGGGCCGGGCACAGTTCCTGCTTGTCCCCGAGTAGCGGATTTCACTTCCCTGCCAGCCTGCAGACTTACTCAAACAAGCCAATCACATCGTCCTGCAGGAATGAGTGGGCACCCCACCCTTTTGATACCACACGGCTCCTCCTGCAGCCCCCGCTGTTAACCCTGTTTCTTATGCAACCCCCGCGTGGCCCAGCCTGGCGGGATGGCCTCCCCTCCTGGGGTGAGCAGTATGTGACTGGTAAGCGGCTATCGGCCCATCTTTCCAGTGTCAGGTGTCATGGGCCCCACCATCCTTGTAGCCTTGGGTGGAAACCACCCCCTCCCCAGTGAGATGAATAGGGGAGCGATCCAAACTGTCGTTTCTTCCAGGCTGTCTTTGCAAGGATGTTGGTGTGGCAACAACCTTGGAACATTTATAAGGTATCTCCCTCTGGAGCAGTGGGCAGGCAAGCTTGCATACGTGTGTGCTTACTTGCTCAGTCATGTCCAACTCTGCAGCCCCATGGACTGTAAGTCCGCCAGGCTCCTCTGCCCATGGAATTTTCCAGGCAAGAATACTGGAGTGGGTTTCCATTCCCTTCTCCAGGGGGTCTTTCCAATCCAGGGATAGAACCTGTGTCTCTTGTGTCTCCTGCACTAGCAGCCAGGTTCTTTGCCACTAGTTCCATTTGAGCTCCAGGAAAGGTCAGGCTTCCTCCCCTGTGATGCGACTCCGTGTGTGCTGACGTCCATCTGAGCTCATCTGTGTCACTCCTGGAGGATGTGGGGACCGGGAACCAAATGTGCTGTTGCTTACATTGCTACACATTGCTACGCAGTGTGGTGAGGTCTTTATCTCTGAGCCAAGAGTCTCCTGTCCTCTGCCAGCACCCATGAAGCCATTAACTCCAAATAAGGTGAACCCTCATCCCTTCTGAGTTTGCCACACTGATGTACTAGATCAGATTAAATGCAGAAAGTCCCACCAATATTTGCCTTCAGCATAGAGGTTCCCGACTTACAGGTTTACTAAGCTTTCCTGGTGGCTCAGATGGTAAAGAATCTGCCTACAATGCAGGAGACCCAGGCTTGATCCCAGGGTTGGGAAGATTCCCTGGAGAAGGGAATGACAACCCACTCTAATATTTTTGCCTGGAGAATTCCCGTAGACTGAGGAGCCTGGCAGGCTACAGCCCTTGGGGCCGCAAAGAGCCGGACACGACTGAGTGAATATTTTCAAACCTCACTGTACCACATATATATGCTACATATATATGTGAGTATGTCTGGTTTTTCCTAATTTAATCAGTTTGCTAACCCCAAAATGTCCAGCGAGGGGCAATCTTAAGAGCTGAGAACAATTAAGAAATACCTTTAAAATTATACTATTTATTTTTTCTATGTAGATCTATGATGTGCCCTCTCGAACCTTTAAACCAGTGACTGATCCCTTCCATTAAGTCCGTGTGCTGGGATTGGCCTGGGATGTGTCTCTTCTTGGGTGATTATCCCTATCGGGCTCACAAGCTCTGAGTATTTCCACAAGCTGTCCCTGCCCACACACACAAAGAAAGGCGAGGGAGTTTCCTTAAGCTAACAGGACCCTTCCCAGTGACCCTACAAATAGGATCTGAAGCCGCAACTTGGCCTCAGCAGTTGGTTCCTGGTCTGAGCCTTAGTTCAACATATTCTGAACAGTAGCCTGTTGTTGCGAGGGCAATCATCTGGCGACAGTGATAACTTCCATGCACACAGCCAGCCGCAGAGTGGGAAGGCTCGCGGATCCAGTTATGGTGTTTAAGCCATACGTTTTAGTAAATCGGTCTCCAGCATGTGGCGAAAAGTGAGGGGCAGAGGTGGCAGGTTTGCACTTTGCATAGGGTGCAAGTGGGTGGGAAGACTGGATCCCGAGTCCTGAGATGTCCTGTTCCTCTCTTGGACTTCCCATCAGTACACGGTGACAAGAACCAGAACTGGGGTCTGAGCAAGGGACCAGGACACGGGCAGGGCCACCACACTCAGGCTCTATTGGAGAGACTCTGGGCAAGCAGTGCTGGCCCAGCTGCACCCACAGTGACCCACAGAGCAGCCATGATGTTAGTCTGTGTTTCTGGGGTGACACATGGGGCCTGAATTGGACCAGCGCAAGGGTCACCAGTGGGAGCTTGATCAGGGATGGTGGAGCAGTCAGCCTGGAGATGAGTGGTCGGCTTCTGATGGGCTGGGTCCCGTCCCACCTGTGATAACATGCTTCCTGTTGCATCCTCTTTGTCATGTAACACATCCCACATGTGACCCACTCCCTCACTGTTCTTAACACACTGTACATCCTATGTCATTTGTGGTCACCCTGGTGGTTCAGTGGTAAAGAATCTGCCTGCAGGAGATGCAGGTTTGAGCCCTGAGTGGGGAAGTTCCCCTGGAGAAGGAAATGGCAACCCGCTCCAGGATTCTTGCCTGGGAAACCACATGGACAGAGGAGCCTGGCAAGTTACAGTCCACAGGGTCTCAGAGAGTAGGACACGACTTAATGACTGAACAACAACAACACATCATATGCGTGTCACCCACACCTCACTGTCTCTGGGTTTGCTCACTGTACTTGACACGTTATCAGGCTCATGTCCTTTTGTTTTCTTACCACCTGGAGCAGAAATGGCTAGTGCCAAGAGCAAACAGTCATGATCCCTGCCCTTTGGTGATCTGCGCTGACTGGGATTCCTTGGTTGCAAGAGACACCAACTGTTCTAGGTTGAATTATCTCCCCTAAAATCACATTTGGAAGTCCATTCGGTCCTGGGGTTACCCCAGGACCTCATAATTTGATCTTATTTGGAGATGGAGTCTTTGAAAGGTAATTAAGTTAAAATGAAGCCAGTGGGGTGGACCTTGGTCCAATAGGACTGGTGTCCATCTAGAACGAGGAGGAGATTGGGACCCAGACTCACACAGGTGACAAAGAGTGAAGACGGCCATCTACATGACAAGGAGGAAGCCCTCAGGAGAAATCAACGTTGCCCACACCTTGACCTTGCATCTCCAGTCTCTAGAACTTTGAGAATAATGTCTGCTGTTTGTTTATGCCACCCCATCTGTGGTGTTTTGCTTGGCAGCCAAGCTGATGGGGACACTAACATGAGCTGATGAGGGATGGGGAGGGGGTGTCACATGGCTTCAGGTGTTACTGGACTCCCAGGGTGGGGACAGAGCCAGTCCCGGGGGTGAGGACTTGCACCCCCGCCCTCCCTGCCAGGCCCCTCAGGCTGTGTGGAGAGCTGTGCTCTCATGGGCTTCTGGGTTATACTCTGTCACCCATTCTACTGACATAGATGACCCCCTCCCACCCCAGTTGTCCACCAGAAGACCCCCAACTTCCCCCCCACCAAACACAAATCTCTCCCATGAGAGACTTCCTAAACTTTCATACAAAGCTCTTCAAGGAGGGCGGTCCTAATACGGTGGAGGAATAGGACGGGGAGACCACTTTCTCCCCCACAAATTCATCGAAAGAACATTTGAACGCTGAGCAAATTCCACAGAACAACTTCTGAATGCTGGCGGAGGACATCAGGCACCCAGAAAGGCAGCCCATTGTCTTTGAAAGGAGGTAGGACAAAATATAAAAGAGAAAGAGAGAGACAAAAGAGGTAGGGACGGAGATCCATCCTGGGAAGGGAGTCTTAAAAAAGAGAGAAGTTTCCAAACACCAGGAAACACTCTCTCCGGCGGGTCTGTGGTGAGCCTTGGAATCTCGGAAGGCAAAATAACCAGGAGGAAAAATAAATAAATAATTAAAACCCACAGATTACGTGCCCAACAGCAACTCCCAGCGGAGCAGCAGCCCAGACGCTCGCATCCCCCACTAGCAAGCAGCGGAGGGACAGGGAGGAGCAGGCTGCACTGCTTAGGGTAAGGACCAGGCCTGAATGCCCTGAGGGTAATCTGAGGGAACTAGCTTGAGATAGCAACCCAGACTGTGGGAAAGCTATATCGCGATCCGGCGAAAAGCCCTAACCTAAGATATCACCAATGGCAACCCACTCCAGTATTCTTGTCTGGAGAATCCCATGGAGGGAGGAGCCTGGTAGGCTACAGTCCATGGGGTTGCAAAGAGTCGGACACAACTGAGCAACTTCACTTTCCCTCCCCAAAGTAGGACTGAACAAGTGAACCTAAAAATAAAAAGCGACCACCACCGTGCTCCTTGTGTCAGGGCGGAAATTAGACACTGAAGAGACCAGCAAACAGAAGCTAAAACAAACAGAGGGAACCGCTTTGGAAGTGACAGGAGCAATGGATTAAAACCCTGTAATTAGCACCGAGTACATAGAAAGGGCCTATAGACCTTGAGAAGTACAAGACGGACCAAGGAACTATCTGAAAATGAACTGACCCCACACTGTCCGCAACAGCTCCAGAAAAAGTCTTAGATATATTTTTACTATTATCATTTTTTAAATTTAAAAAATTAAAAAAAAAACAAGTTTAAAAAATTTTTAAGTCCCCACTACTCCTTTAATTTCCATTTTTATAACCTACTATTACCTTGCAAAAAAAAAGACCCTATTTTTAAAGCAAACTTCATATATATATATATATATATTTTATAATTTCTGTGACCTTTTTTTTTTTGCTTGTTTGTTTATTTTTTGTTTTGTTTTTTGTTTCTTGTGTGTGTGTGTGATATTGTACTTTTGAGAATCTAACCTCTACTCAAGATTTTTCGTCTTTGCTTTTTGGTATTTGTTATCAACTTAGAACCCAACCTTCAGTACCCATTTTTACTTGGGAGCGAGATCACTGGCCTGGGTGCTCTCTCCCCCTTTTGACTCTCCTTTTCCTCCACCAGGTCGCCTCTATCTCCCCCCATCCCCTTTTCTTCTCCACCCAACTCAGTGAATCTTTTTTTGTGTTCCGGGCTGTGGAGAACACTCAGGGAACTGATTACTGGCTGGATCTGTTTCTCTCCTTTTGATTCCCCCTTTTATCCTCCTGGCCACCTCTGTCTCCTTCCTCCCTCTTCTGTTCTCTGTGTAATGCCGAAGCTCTTCAAGGACATGGAAAGTTCTAGAAAGTTCCCCGAGTTGGCAACTTCCAGGATGGAAGGAAAAGGCAGCACGTAGGATGTCACTCAGCCGTGCTAACCGGCCAGTTAGCCTCAGAGTTTCCACATGTGCAAAAGCCAAGAAAACTACACAGACACATCACTCCATTGTACTGTTCTCGAGTTGAAGGCCTATCTCGAAAAACAAAGAGAAAACATAAAACTTCCCACTAACAAGGGACGTGTTCAGATGTAGAAAATAGTAAGGTGGCCTTCCCTCCTCTGGCAGAAATCTGGTGGGTTTGAGGGGCAAGAGAGCTCGTCCCCAGCTGGTGTCCAAGGCTGGGGGTGGGAGGCGCACAGACCCTTTTAGAGCTGTGTGTCCCTGTGTGTGTGCGCATATGCATGTGTGCGTGCCTGTGAGAAGGTCCCCAAACTGTTAGAGGCTCCTCGTGCCTTATCAGCAGGGCTGTTTTCATTCAGGCACTTTATCAAGCAGCCTGCACTTTTCCCACCACCCCCGGATGCTTCAAGGCCTCCACATTGGCTGTGAAAAGGCGCCCATTGACCTGCCGTCAGCTCTGCTTCTCTGGCCGTGGACTCCTGGCTGCAGCAAAAGGTGTGGGGTGGGGCAGTGGCCCAGGCTCCCGAGAAACCCAGATGTCCCTCCCTGGGACCAGCCAATCACCTTAATGGGGCGGGCAGTGCAGGTGGGTGCATGATGGGAGAGGCAGAGGATGGGGGACCGTGATGGGAGGGACCTGTGGGTTATGGTCACTTCTCTACAATCCTGTACAATGGTGAGAAGATATTTCACTCTCAGGGGACCTCACCCTCTTCTGCCCCCCACCTCCTCCCTCGTCTCCCCCATCCTGGCTATGAACACAGGAAACACATGACAGCTCAGGTCCTGCCTCCCTCCCTCCACAGCCTCACTGAACACTGGGACCCACTGGGACCTCCCGGACCGCAGAGTCTGGACAGCGCAGGTGGGCACGGGCTTGATCACCTTCTCAGGGCACCTGGTTTCCCAGAGCACCCTGCGTCTGTTCTGACAGGTCCGCCCAATGTGCTGTCTGGGTGCCTGCTCTCAGCTGCCTCCACGGTCAGAATTCTTATGCATTTTGTGCTTTTTGGGGAGGACAGTATGGCAGGAGCCAAGTGGAATCCTCTTTCCTGCCCGAGCATGGGGCTGGGCCATGTGGGGGTGCCTCTGCAGGAGTCCCCCACTCTATCTTCCTCACACTGGTGAGCCCGAGAGGCTTGGTGTCCAGATGATAGAGCCTCGAGATCACACATCCATGCAGGTGGATGCTAGAGGAGGTGGTCCAGCCATCGTGGCTCACAGATCTCAGATTTTTTCTGTGTAACATGGTGGGAGTGGGCGGGGGTGGTGGTTGAAGGCACTGGCCCTCCGTCCATGCACTTCCTCACTGAGCAGGAGTCCAGAGCAACTGAAGGAAAGCAGGAGACCCACCTGGCCTCCTATCACCTGGCCGCTGCTCCACAGTCTGGTGTATATGCCAGAAGGAAGGCACTTTCCTGCTGGAAACCCTGACTGCAGGAGTACTTAGGGTCAAGGACCCCCAATCTATGCATCACGGCCCCCTGGAAAGTGGTGTCACCCACACGGTGCTATGCCTGGGGAAAGGAGGAGTGTGCCTAGGTCATGTCCCAGGCCCCATTCTTGGGTTTCTTCTGATTGCATCTTTGAAATTAGTAAAACTTGGATTCAGGAGGCTCTCCAGTTCACAAGAATCTGATGTGCCAGTCTGATCTGTGTGTCTGCTCACTTGGGCGAATTATTAAATGTTTCTCAGCTTACAAAACAGGGATGAAGATGAGAGTGAGATGACATTTGTAGTGGAGTTTGCTTTGAAAACTAAAGAAATGTCTTTTACTTCGCCTCACACGCACCTCCCTTTGCTCCTGATCACTCCTGATTCTGAGCCTGAGGTTCCTCATGAGAGCCTGAGACAGGTGGATGGTTCAATGAAAAGTTACTGAAACACTAGATGTGCTGGAGAGAGTGGATTGCCCACATTCCTTTAATAGATGAAGAGCCCAGGCTGAAGGGCTGGATGAGGACATTTACCTTGGGTGAGAATTTGTCCCATCCATGGTATCTGGGATGAAGGCTCACTGCTTTAAGGTACAGGGAAGACACAGGCTTTGGTAAAACACTGACAAGGAAGAGAATACTCAACCTGCATTGGTTTAATCCATAAGAATATTCAGATGTACTTAACATGAAGTCTGGGGATGGGTGATGCTGGGGCCAAGTCAACATTTCAGGGATAACAAGTTTCCAGTGCTGTGACTTTTCCTCATTATCACAGAATGGCTGCCTGAAGCATTGCATCACACCCTCATACTACACAGCATCCAAAGACAGGCTGCAGAGTCCATCCAGGACAGCCAGAGGGAGCTCTTCTCTCACCAAGGGGTAAAGCCTTTCCCCAGAGTCTTTAGGTAGATGCCCCCTCTGCTTCATGGGCCAGAAAGGAGACCTGCTTCTAACTGACAGAAAGGTTGGGAAAGTGAGTCTTTCCATCGTTCTTTATAGGGTGGGGTCAGGGAAGAAAGAGGGAAATAATGAATGGTAGTCACAGGGAAATGGGCCTGCTGTGTCCTGGCAGAAAGCCCCTCTCTCAGGGGCTGGGGAATATGAGGAGAACAAGGAGCAGGGGGTGGACCAGCTGGGCTTCAAGAAGGCTCCGACAAGGTCCCAGACTGGCCAATGGAAACCCAAAAGATTCCCTCACTCCACAGCTGTGGGTGCTTGGTCCACTCCCCATCTTCCACCCAACTCTAAAGAGGGGCAGGAAAGTGGGGGAAGGAGAGGAGGAGACTGGCTACTTACCCCCAGGGACCACAGTATTACCTACAGAAGCTGCATAATTTACAATCACACACCGCATTTCCAAAGGGGCCAACTGCGTAGTTGGTTTTTACCTGCCGCTAGCAGGCAAGGAGGTTGAAAAAGATCAGAGATGCTACAGATTGAAAAGAAAACAAGCCCACATGTTTCTGCGTGTTCTCCAGTGAAGGAAGGCTACAGTGATCCTCACGGCACATGTGCTAGTGCAGGCCCACGTCTGCTGCTGTGTGCGTGTGTCGGGGGCCCCACCTTGGCTGTTTCACATGTGCAGTGTATCTCCTGGCCCCTGGAACATCTGTGCTTGCTTGCCCTGGTGGCCAGGGCTGAGGGTGGGTGACAGATCTTCTGGTAAATTTGGAAACAACTGGTCACGCCAACAGCACTGTCCCCTACTCCTGGGAACCAGCTGGCTCTGGGTGCTCCCAGGGCTCCAGGAACCCCAGGGTCAGGCACCTGGGAGGGGAGGAGGTGTCCAGGAGCGGGGCTGGCTGGACTGAGCTCCCTGGAGCAGGGCTGGCTGCCCAGGGTGGATGGGAGGTGGGGGGTGCTTTTCTTGTTCCCACTGAGCAAGTGGGCCTGGGGGCACCAGAGGCTGCTCAGGCAGCACTGCCCGCCTGGGTGGGGGGCGTCTGCTCAGGTCCAGGCAGGTCCGATTGGCTCCCTTCCGTCTTCCTTGTGTCGGTGACGAGGGGTCACTGGGGGCTCTCGACCCTTCCCTTTTGTCCTATTTTCCAACTCGGATTTCAAGTTTGGGGAGCCAGGTGGGTGGGGGAGCTTCCTCAAGGGGTCAACTCATGCCGTCCTCTGCAATTGTTTTTATTATGAGCACGTTCAGACTCTTTGCCGTGGGTTTTATCTCCTAAGTCAGTTTCCGTGTGAGGGAAGTGAAGAAATTGCAAGGCAATTTTTGTTACCACAATGAATATGTAAAGAATGTGATAGAATTGGAGCCTGTTTTCATGATTTGACAAGGGCATGGGCTCACGTTGATTCTCTGAGGCTTTTTAACCTGATGGCCTGGTGTACGGACCCCAGTGGCTGACATCCACCAAGACAACCTAACAATGTTACAGGTCACGGTCTCATCTGGCCCAAGATAGCCTGAGTTAATGTGTAATCCACAGCGAGAACCCAGAGGCACAAATATTGCATTTCTCTTTCAAAGAAGGGAAAATTGTTTACATTTTTTATAAGAAGTGCAAGCAGAGAGGAACATTCATCTCTTTTAATTTTTAGGCTAATTTGGAATACAAAGAATCTGAGCAGTCAATCCAGGCGGGGAGTTCAGGTTCATAGGACCCCAAGACATCCGGCCAGCGATGGAGCTGAGCCCCTGGTACCAGGCAGATGTTCTTCTCACCCCAATGCCATTTCCACAGGAAAAGCGTCTAAAACTCGCACCCTGCAAGGGTGAAGTGTCCGAGAGAAGAGATGCATTCGTGAGAATAAGTATTTTCTTTCACTTTCAAATAATCACAGAGAATTTACTTAAAAATCTCACTGGGAAAATTCTTTAGAAAACAAGGATGGTCTTTGTACTATAATTGTCATTCTTTCCAAGCCCCAACCCGAAGTGAGCAATGAAGCATGACCAAGGACAACTCTTCACAGATCTATGGTTAGACATGTGAAGAAAAGCCAGGAAAGATAGGGTGCCCCACCAAACAGGTCTTCCAGCTCTTTCCATCCCCCAGCCCTGGCTTCACACTGATTTAGGCAAAACTACATCTTCCTAGTCACCCTGAGGCCATGACTCTGGGTAAAGACACAGCTGGCAACTTGAATTAGGGCCCCGTGGTCCTGTGTATTCTGACTCTGTGGGGTTGACAAGGCCCTACCTTCCTCCACGGGCACAGAATGGAAGCACCACGGGACTCCACGGACTGTGTTGTCAAAGCAGCAGCCTTTCTCTTCGCAGTCCTTCGCCGTGATGCCGGAGTAACCGCAATTCTGTCTTTGATGGGGTTCCACCTGACATGTCTCTGAAAGGATATGGACCAGGAGGTGAAAGTAAGTCATGAGCTGACGCCTTCCCTGTTATGACCCACCCTCCGCTTTGCCTCCTTCCCCAGTTAAATCAGCCATCAGACGAGCAGCCCATGGAGACCCAGCTCACTTACTGGCGCGGAAACACTGAAACTCAGGAAAAATGCAAGGTGTCCAGGATTCATAGACTTTGCACCTACCCAGGCAATGTACCCATTTGCTCATTAATGTCAATGAACAATTATTAAACTTTAGTCACTAGATGAGTAAATATCTGTTGAACACTGTTTGTGGTGCTAGAAACTGGAGCTAGCACAGGACACAGACAGGAATTTTTTTATCCTCTCAAAGATCAAGTTCACGCCAGGCCCCGTGCTGGGTAACAGGGACCCAGAAATTGAAAATAGAGAAGCTGTTGTTGAGAAGCTAACAGTCTGATGGAGGAGGAAGCCAAGTAAACATACAAAACAGCATAGTGCAGCCAGCCACAGGGCAAGCCCAGCAGGGGTGATTGATTACAGACTGAACAAAGTCAAGAGGGCTTCCTGTTGGAGGAGGTTGACCAGGTAAGACCGAGGCAATGGGTATTCCAAGGAGAGAGAGCAGAGTGTTCAAAGGTAGTGAAGAGAGAGAGCAAGGTGTGTTCCAGGTAAGGGGAGGGGGGGCAGGTGGGGCAGTGCAGGGAAGGCAGGCTGAGGGCTGGGAGTGGTTGATTGCAGCTCTAGAGCTCTAGAGCAAAGAAGCAGCTATCTTCAGAAGCTCTAGCCAGGTACGAGAGGCCATTGACTCAAGGCAAAGAACATGCAGGGGAGATGGGCAGCAAGAAGTGCCCGCGTGATCTAGACGCAAGGCCTGTGAGGTCTGGACTTGGGGCTCTGAGAAGGAGTGCTGCTCAGATCTGGTGGTGGACAGATTGAGACAGGGGCAGAAGAGTCTGAAGCCCCTTCTGTCTCTTGGGGTGGGAATGGAGAATGGGGGGCTCCTCTGCACCTGGTCTCGGGGTGCCCATGGATGAGGGCCATCAGCCAGGTTCCAGAGAGAGGCCTGGCTGTGCAGGTGCTCCATCCACTCCCAGACAACAGTCTGTCCTGGAGCTAGAGGGATGTGCAACGAGGCGTTAGGAGTGTGGGTGATAAAGAGACGGGAAGGGAAGGAGCCCTGACAGAAGAGGGAAGAGAGTCAGAGAGGAGGGCAGGACCGAGATCAAGAGCAGATGTTGTCATGGGCTGGCTTTGACCTAGGGCATCGCGCTCGTTCTAAAAGACAACCCAGTTAAAGACAGGTAGATGCAGGGCCTCCCCTAGACTGAGGGGCAGGAGGCCACATTTGTCCCCCATAGAGTCCAGGTGAGTGTCCCAAATCAGAGCCCATCACACAACCTGATCTTTGTAGGGCTTCTGCCTTGACATAGTGCAAAGGTGGTTATCACCCACTCCACTAGGCAAGGCGGTGGGAAAGGTCAAGACGGGCTACGTATGCAGAGCTGGGACCACAGTTCTCAAGTCCTTTCTCTCCCTAGAGGAGGGGGAGGGGGCTACTTGGCTGGGTAACCGGATCCCCCCCACTGCCCCCGCCGCACCAGCTGCTATCCTAAATAGGAACTGAAGGTCTCCAAGCGTTCTGTCCACAGAAGTCTCCCTTGCCCACCATTTTCTGTTGCATAACAGGATTAGACAGAAATGATTTCCATCAAAGTCTACACTTACACTGGCACCCACTCCAGTACTCTTGCCTGGAAGACCCCCATGGACGGAGGAGCCTGGTGGGCTGCAGTCCATGGGGTCACTAGGAGTCTGACACGACTGAGCGACTTCACTTTCACTTCTCACTTTCATGCATTGGAGAAGGAAATGGCAACCCACTCCAGTGTTCTTGTCTAGAGAATCCCAGGGACAGGGGAGCCTGGTGGGCTGCTGTCTCTGGGAGTCGCACAGAGTCGGACACGACTGAAGCGACTCAGGAGCAGCAGCAGCAGCTACACTACAATTGGATGGAGTTTCCGTTGTCATAGAATGGCTGACCTGTGAGATCCACAGAGAAAGGCTGAGCCGTGGGCCCCAGAGCAGGGCCAGTGGGTGGCCAGCAGCAGCCGGGAGGGTGGGGAACAGGGCTGGGCTGCATAGCCTCCTGGAGCCAGGCTGTGCAGTGGGCAGAGCTAGGCACTAGGCTGGCAGGGAAGATGCAGATGGGCTGGTGGGTGCAGATGGCCAGGCACAGACCGCCTCCTCCATCCCCACAGGAGGTCATACCTCCTTTTAGGTCCAGCCTGCTCCCTCCTCCTTACCTTAGACTGTGGGGCCCCCTCCCCAGAACCCCCACACCTGATCCTTTGTTCCTGAGTTGTGAGGTCCTTGGAAGGAGCCCAGAGACACATGGGAACTGTCCTTCACCTCCCTTCAAACCTCTATGGGAATCCTCATTTCAAAAATTTTGGAAAATTCTTCTCCTGCCCCCTCCATTTAAAAATATATCTACCAGTAATAAATAATGTTTATATGGCACTTTGTAGCTTTTCCCAAATACCACTTAATTTTGTGACAACCCTCTAAAGCTGAAGACTGACCCCGTTGTGCGGAGAAAAGATTTGAGACAGACACATTGAGAGGAGGCAGTGGGACCTCCCGCCTTAAGTCCCTCACTTGGTGATGCCCATGGACGAGGCACTGACAGGACACACACTCCAGTGGGACAGGGTCTGGGTTCCACGGAGCAGGGGGCTGAGGGGCCCACGGCACCTGTCGGAGGGGTTCCCAGGGACGGAGACCCTCGGAACAGGCTCTCGGACGTTTGTGTGGGACCGTGAGTGGGTCCAGCCCCAGGGGGCAGAGTTTGGCTTGGACATTTGGAAGAGCTGTTCTTATTCCCGACCTTAAAGACAGCTCTTTGAAATGTGATACTTAAAAAGCAGTAGGATGGTCTAGCAGCGGTTCTGAAGACAGGGCTTTCCTGGTGGCTCAGTGATAAAGAATTCGCCTGCCAATGCAGGAGATGCCAGTTCAATGGTTAGATGGTGTCACCGACTCAATGAACATGAATTTGAGCAAACCTCAGGAGGTCTTCCCTGTAGCTCAAATGGTCAAGAATCTGCCTTCAATACAGGAGACCTGGGGTTGATCCCTGGGTTGGGAAGATCCTCTGGAGAAGGGAATGGCAATCCACTACAGTATTTCTGCCTGGAGAGTCCCATTGATAGTGGAGCCTGGCAGACTACAGTCCGTGGTATCGCAAAGAGTCAGACACGACTGAGTGACCAACACTGCTACTACTACAGGAAACAGTGGAGGACAGAGGAGCCTGGCGTGCTGCAGTCCATGGGGTCGCAAGAAGCTGGATAAGACTGAGCAACTGAACAACTGAAGACAGTCATCATTACTTTCTTACTGCAGTTCCCAACGCTTCCACGGACCCCTCTACCCTCCCGCTGTCCTCTATGTATTCTGCCATCCAAAATCTCTCCAGGGCCTAGAACAGCTCCTGGCACAAAACAGCACTTGGCTCAAAAGTATGTTATGAAGCCCTGACTACCCCCCGAGGTGGGCCTCTGCCCGGGGTGCCCATTGAGGAGCAGCAAGGGGCTGTCTTACCGGTCTCGCTCTGCGCCAGGCTGCCGAGGGCCAGCGCGAAAACCAGCACCACCACGTAGATCACCTTGGGCTCCATAGCGGCCGTGACCTTCCTGCTCTTTCCAGAGGGGCCCGCAATCCAGGATGAGAGTGGGTCCTGGCCCTCGATCTTATACCGTAGGCTCTGTTTGCTTTCTACAGAGGGCCAGATAACGTTTGCCTAAGGAGGGCCCCGAAACCTTTCATTCCAAGTAATCGCCACTGATTAGAAGGTGTTTCCCAAACGCAGCCAAGCCAAACTGACAGGTTTGCTGATAGAGAAAAATGCCTTATCTTGCGGTCATCGTGGTTGAAGGATTGGAGATTCAGAAAGTTCCTCTCTTATCCTGTGGGAGTCTCCCTGGTCATGACCTCTTCCAGCGCCTGAGCTGTTCAGAGACCCTCCTGCTAAGCAAACAACATACTCATTGGAGGGTGATTCAGAGAGAGACACCCACACCACACCGGGCACAGGGTCAGCAGTGGCCATGGGCTTCCCCCACGGTGGTTCCACTAAGTCAACAGCACACTCATTTGAGGGTGATTCATAGTGAGAGATGCCATGCGATGCCAGGCACAGGGTCAGCAGTGGCCGTGGGCTTCCCCCACGGTGGTCAGGGAAGGACAGCGGACAGGTGAGGCCCGCCGGCCTGGTGAGGTCCTTTCCAAGTGGGCGTGCAGCTGTTTTCAACGATTTTCAGGATTCACGTCTCATGGAACCGCCGTGCCTGGACAAGAAGAGCAGAAAATGCTAGGAGCTGGACTTCAAACTTCTTTTCCCCATTTGTTTGTCATGTCAGGCTTTCCTCCTGGGAAACTGGTGCATGCGCAAAGCACCCATAGGCTCTTTGACCTGGCCTTGTCCTGAGGGGCCCCTTCCTGCTGGCATCCACATTGAAAATCACATATGTTCAACCTCCTACTTACACTGTGGCATTGTAGGGGCGTTCTTACTTATTTATCTTAATTAATTGAGGATAAATTACCTTGTTTTTCTTCAAAATTATTTAAGATGATTTATCGTAAAAATCGGGCTTCTCTGGTGGCTCATTGGTAAAGAATATGCCTGCCAATGCAGGAGACGCAAGTTCGATCCCTCCCTGGGTTGGGAAGATCCCCTGGAGGAAGAAATGGTAATCCACTCCAGTATTCTTGCCTGGGAAATCCCGTGGACAGAGGAGCCTGGCGAGCTATACAGTCCATGGAGTTGCCAAAGTTGGACAGGACTTAGAGACTAAGCAGCAACAAATCTTAAAAACTAATTAATAAATGTTTTTGCTTCGTTCTTTCCTTTACAATGGAGTCCTTTTCACAGTGAGGTCGTGTGTACAAGAGCTGACGTGACACTGATGACGTATCGGGCGCTCCCTTAAGCAGGAGACCCTCATCTGGGAGGGGCTCCGTTGCTCGGGTCCTCCAGGTGCGGCCTCCTTGACTCCGATCCCAAAGGGTCTCCTCTAGCCCCGTGTCCCAGGTCCCTCCCCAGCTCTGGCCCTTCCTGCCCTGCAGCTCTCACTACCTTCTAAGGGACACAGTGACTTGCTTGCGCCCTGGCCTTGTTACTTATAGACCCTCTCCCAGCCCTCCAGCAGAGCAGAAGGTCCATGGCACGGGGGGCTTCACCTACTTGGTGGGCTCAGGTGGACCCAGCACCTGGGGTGCCTTATTCAATAAATATCTGTTGAAGAATGAATGAATGAATAAATATAGGAGAAATGTTTTCTCTTCATTGAAAGATTAGGCTCTGGGGAAAGAGTCAAGCTTTGGAGTGAGACTGATTTTTCTTGGGTGACCTGTTAAGTTTGCCTTGGGGGGTCCCTCTGGAGGGGAGTGGAGTCAGAACCGGGGCAGCCATGTTCTGAGTCAGGCTCACCCCCAGCCCACCCCACCCCCCGGCTCTGGCTGCTAATCCCAAGACAGGGTCTCCAGGAGAAGGGAGCAGAGTCAGAACCAGGGCAGCCACGCTCTGAGTCAGGCTCACCTCCAGCCCACCCCCTTGGGTCCCAATCCCAAGACCGGGTCTCCAGGAGAAGGGAGCAGAGTTAGAACCAGGGCAGCCACGCTCTGAGTCAGGCTCACCCCCAGCCCACCCCTTGGGTCCCAATCCCAAGACTGGGTCTCCAGGAGAAGGGAGCAGAGTTAGAACCAGGGCAGCCACGCTCTGAGTCAGGCTCACCCCCAGCCCACCCCACCCCCCGGCTCCGGCTGCCAATCCCAAGACCAGGTCTCCAGGAGAAGGGAGCAGAGTTAGAACCAGGGCAGCCACGCTCTGAGTCAGGCTCACCCCCAGCCCACCCCCTGGGTCCCAATCCCAAGTCCGGGTCTCCAGGAGAGGCGCCATGTGCAGGATTCATGGATGCCTGTTGTTCACTCCTTGTGCGTGCATGACTTTGACCTCGTGTAGGTGGCACGGCTGGCAGAGCCTGTGTCACTCTCAGGCCGTCCCAGACTTGCAGCAACGACTCCAAGACTCCTAGAAGACAAGGCTAACATAAGATCGCAGAATCATAGGATAATTTATGATTCTATTTTTTTTTTAAATGACCACTTGTTGAAGAAGGCAATGCACTGAATTGAGTGTTGGTCCGCTAAGGGGCTGTGTCATCTTGTAAAAGTAGTTTAAGTCCTCTTGGGTTTCACTTTTCTTACTGGAAAATAAAGTGGATGGACCCCGAGGGAGCTGGTGCTTGACCTAACCTGCCATCCTCTCGTGCTAGGGTTCTGGGGTGGAGGATGCCCCTGGTTTTGCATGCCCAGCAGACCTTCCTGCTTTGGGGATAAAGTTCTCCATCTCCAGGCCCCCTCCCCCATCCCCACTGCCCGTGGTGTGACTTGGCCTGACTTGTCCCATCCCCTCACCCTGTCTCCCCCATCCCAGAGCCACACTGGTTCTGTTCAAGGGTCAGTGTCTGAGTTGGGAGAGCTGGGAGTCCTCTGTCTGCTCATCCCATCAGCTCTCTGAGCCCCTGGAGGGTGACGCTGCATTGGCTGTGTCCTGCCCTCAGGTCCTCTGGCTTCTGGCCATTGTGGTGGAGCCAGTAGGACATGGGTACTTGGGAGGAAGTCAGCACAGTCACTCTGGATGGGCCGTGATCCCAGGTCCACCTACAGCCCCAGTGGGCAGTGTTCTCCACACAGTGGTCTTCTCCAGCCCCCCAAAACTAATCCCTCTCCTCACTCCTCTGGCAGAGGGGTTCACAAACCCCAAAGAGAGGTCAGCACTGTCCATCTCATTTTCCTTTAACTTCCTGCATTGGGAGTGACAGGCCAGCTTGTTGATACAGAAATTGCTACCAACAGTGACCCTCTTTCTTAACAGATCCTGAAAATAAGACCCAAGTTTGGCTCCCTGGGCAGGTCTCCAGGCACAGGTCACAAACCTATCAAAGGTGCTGTGGAGTGAAGGTAAGGCAGGGGACCTGAGGGGAGCGTGAGTGGGGGGGGGCGGAATCTCATTTCCCTGGTAACAGTCAAGTGGTAAAGATGGGGGTCAGTTGGCTTCTTCCAAGAGCTATACAACATTCAAGAAGGAAAGAAGAAATGGAGGACTGAGAGTGTCCTCCTGGGAATGGGACAGTGGAAAGGCTTTCCTGGCTAAACCCCCAGAGTGGCAGGGCAGTGAGGGTGGGGCTCAGGTCCAGCCCAGATCCTGGGTTTGCAGCACCAATTAGATGTCCATCATTTCCCACTTCCTTACACCAAAGCCTTGACACCGGAGAGCAAAGAGTTAAACTCTAAACATGGGATTGTGATGCTTGGGCAGAAAGATGAGAATGACAATTTGGGATCCTGAGCAAACACTCTGACCCTTTCCCCCAGCAGAGGTGCTCCTTCCTCCCCTGTCTGAGACCGAACATCTTTCCTCTCCATAAGCACTTCCACTGACCATTGCCCCCCACCCCCATCCCCAGCTCACACGGGATGCAGCCACAGGATGGGATCATCTCCACATCTCTGCATCACTTCCAGGTGCATGAGGTTGTGATGCCTCATAGCTCAGACAGAGGCACAGCCTGTGTCCAGGAGAGTTGCAGAGTGGCATCAGCAGGACTCTGGAAGGACAGCGTGTGGGGTGTTGGACCACAGAGGATGAGGTGTCACTCTCAGAGGACTGGCATCATAACACTCCCCAAGATTTGGGAGAGATGTGCTGACCAAGCACACGAGAGGCCATGACCATCCTCAGTTCAGTTCAGTCACTCAGTCGTGCCCGACTCTTTGCAACCCATGGACGGCAGCACATCAGGCTTCCCTGTCAATCACCAACTCCTGGAGTTCGCTCAAACTCATGTCCATCGAGTTAATGATGTCATCCAACCATCTCATCCTCTATCATCCCCTTCTCCTCCTACCTTCAATCTTTCCCAGCACCAGGGTCTTTTCCAATGAGTCAGCTCTTCGCATCAGGTGGCCAAAGTATTGGAGTTTCAGCTTCAACATCAGTCTTTCCAATGAATATTCAGGACTGATTTCCTTTAGAATTGACTGGTTCGATCTTCCTGCTGTCCAAGGAACTCTCAAAAGTCTTCTTTAGCACCACAACTGGAAAGCATCAATTCTTCGGTGCTCAGCTTTCTTTATAATCCAACTCTCACATTCATACATGAACACTGGAAAAACCATAGCCTTGACTAGACAGACCTTTGTCAGCAAAGTAATGTCTCTTCTTTTTAATATGCTGTCTAGGTTGGTCATAGCTTTTCTTCCAAGGAGCAAGTGTCTTTTAATTTCATGGCTGCAGTCACCATCTGCAGCGATTTTGGAGCCCAAGAAAATAAGGTCTCTCACTGTTTCCATTGTTTCCCGATCTATTTGCCATGAAATGATGGGACTGGATTCCATGATCTTCGTATTTTGAAGGTTGAGTTTTAAGCCAACTATTTCACTTTCATCAAGAAGCTCTTTAGTTCTTCTTCACTTTCTGCCATAAGGTTAGTGTTATCTGCATATCTGAGGTTATTGATATTTCTCCCAGCAACCTTGATTCCAGTTTATGCTTCATCCAGCCCGCATTTCACATGGTGCAATCTGCATATTAGTCAAACAAACTGGGTGACAATATACAGCCTTGATGTACTCCTTTCCCAATTTGGAACCAGTCTATGACCATCCTGCTAGTGGTTAACCAAGTCCTGGGTCAAAAGTGGCCAAGAATTCATGCAGCAGAAATACTGGAGTCCTACCCTCCACCCCCCAAACATGGCAGCCTCGCTACTCAAGGTGGTCTTGGGTTAGCAGAATCCCACCCTGGGATCTCAGCAGACATGCTCTCCCACCCCCCAGGCTTCATGGGGTCAAATCTGCATTCTACAAGTTCCAGGCACTGCACAGGCACGTTAGCTGTGGGAAGGTCAGTGATGAAGCAGGTGCAGGGGTGCCAGGCTCAGGGAGGTTTCACTATTGGATGGACCTATGGTGTGAACCCTTCTCAACCACCCAGGGGTCCAACATCCCCTCAACGCCACCCTCAACCATCCTCCCCAGGCTCCTGCTGATGCAGTACTGCAATCTTTTGCATACACCTGTCACTCAGGTGTTCATAATTGCCCTGAGGAGACAACAGCATCCTTCACAAGACCCATGGCTCCTCGAGCCTTTGTAGTCCAGAGTTGATGTGGGATCCAGAGTCTCTCAACAAGAATAAAGGCCAGGTCCCCTTGAGGAAGAGCCTCACAGTAAGGCCACAGAGGCAAGTCCTGAGCCTTCCTCAGAGTGATCTGAGCCATCCACAAGGGCTCGTTTGCTAGAGATAAATTGTGTCCCCTCAAAAGATGCTGCAGTCCTAACCTCTAGTTCCCATAAATGTATTTGGAATTGATTTGCAGGTAATCAAGTTAAGATAAACTCATTAGACAAAAAGCAGAGGCATCACTTTTCCAACATAGGTCTGTATAGTCAAAGCTATGGTTTTTCCAGTAGTCATTTGGATACGAGATTTGGACAATAAAGAAGGCCAAGTGAGAACGGACGCTTTTGAACTACATTACTGGAGAAGACTCTTGAGAGTTCCTTGGACAGCAAAGAGATAAAATGAGTCAATCCTAAAGGAAATCAACCCTGAATTTTCATTGGAAGGACTGACACTGAAGCTGAAGCTCTAGTACTTTGGCCATCTGATGGGAAGAGCTGAATCATTGGAAAAGACCCTGATACCGGGAAGGATTGAGGGCAGGAAGAGAAGAGGGCAATAGAGGACGAGATAGTTGGATGGCATCACTGACTCAATGGACATGAGTTTGAGTGAACTCAGAGAGATAGTGAAGGACAAGGAAGCCTGACGTGCTGCAGTCCATAGGGGTGGGTTGCAAGGAGTCGGACATGACTGAGTGACTAAACAACAACATAATCCTTTATGGCTGTGTTCTTATAAAAAGAGAACATTTAGACACAGATATACGCAGAGGGAAGGTGATGTAAAGACATAGGCGGTTAATACCATTTATAGCCTCGGGAATGCCTGAGGTTGACAGAAGCTGGGGGAGAGCCAGGAACAACAGTCACCCTCAGAAAAGGAGCCAACCCCAGTGACACCTTCGTCTCAGACTTCTGGCCTCTAGAACTGAGAGACAATAAGCTTCTGCTTTAAATTCAGTTTGTGGTGCTTTATTACAGCAGTCTCAACAACTAATATAACCAGGGTGACTATGTACTGGAGAAGGAAAAATAAGACTTTCTGAAGGTCATTAAATATTAGGTCTGAACTCACACCAATCCTCAGAGCCCAAACATCACGTGTTTCACCAAAGATGGAGCCAGTGGATTTCAGGTGCTGGTTGAGGAGTTGGCCCAAGTCTGTCTCATTGTGGGTCCAGCAAGGTGACACAGGCACCCTTGGGGATCTCCTCAGGCCCAGAATTGATACATTTAGTAGGTACCTTGCATCTCTGATTTTTGGAGAGGGGTATTATAAAAGATGTCCTTTACATTATAGGGGACTGGAATACAAAAGTACGAAGTCAAGAAACACCTGGAGTAACAGGCAAATTTGGCCTTGGAGTACAGAATGAAGCAGGGCGAAGGCTAATAGAGTTCTGCCAAGAGAACACACTGGTCATAGCAAACATCCTCTTCCAACAACACAAGAGAAGACTCTACACATGGACATCACCAGATGGTCAACACTGAAATCAGATTGATTATATTCTGTGCAGCCAAAGATGGAGAAGCCGTATACAGTCAGCAAAAACAAGGCCAGGAACTGACTGTGGCTCAGATCATGAACACCGTACTGCCAAATTCAGACTTAAACTGAAGAAAGTAGGGAAAACCATTATGCCATTCAGGTATGACCTAAATCAAATCCCTTACAACTATACAGTGGAAGTGAGAAATAGATTTAAGGGACTAGATCTGATAGACAGAGAGCCTGATGAACTATGGGTGGAGGTTTGTGACATTGTACAGGAGACAGGGATCAAGACCGTCCCCATGGAAAAGAAACGCAAAAAGGCAAAATGGTTGTCTGAGGAGGCCTTACAAATAGCTGTGAAAAGAAGGGAAGTGAAAAGCAAAGGAGAAAAGGAAAGATATTCCCATTTGAATGCAGAGTTCCAAAGAATAGCCAGGAGAGATAAGAAAGTCTTCCTCAGCGATCAATGCAAAGAAATAGAGGAAAACAACAGAATGGGAGACTAGAGATCTCTTCAAGAAAATTAGAGATATCAAGGGAACATTTCATGCAAAGATGGGCTCAATAAAGGACAGAAATGGTATGGACCTAACAGAAGCAGAAGATATTAAGAAGAGGTGGCAAGAATACACAGAAGAACTGTACATAAAAGATCTTCACGACCCAGATAACCACGGTGGTGTGATCACTCACGTAGAGCCAGACATCCTGGAATGTGAAGTCAAGTGGGCCTTAGAAAGCATCACTACAAACAAAGCCAGTGGAGGTGATGGAATTCCAGTTGAGCTATTTCAAATCCTAAAGGATGATGTTGTGAAAGTGCTGCACTCAATATGCCAGCAAATTTGGAAAACTCAGCAGTGGCCACAGGACCGGAAAAGGTCAGTTTTCATTCCAATCCCAAAGAAAGGCAATCCCAAAGAACGCTCAAACTACTGCACAATTGCACTCATCTCACACGCTAGTAAAGTAATGCTCAAAATTCTCCAAGCCAGGCTTCAGTAATACGTGAACCGAGAACTTCCAGATGTTCAAGCTGGTTTTAGAAAAGGCAGAGGAACCAGAGATTAAATTGCCAACGTCCGCTGGATCATCGAAAAAGCAAGAGAGTTCCAGAAAAACATCTATTTCTTCTTTATTGACTACGCCAAAGCCTTTGACTGTGTGGATCACAATAAACTGTGGAAAATTCTGAAAGAGATGGGAATACCAGTCCGCCTGACCTGCCTCTTGAGAAACCTGTATGCAAGTCAGGAAGCAACAGTTAGAACTGGACATGGAACAACAGACTGGTTCCAAATAGGAAAAGGAGTACATTGAGGCTGTATATTGTCTCCCTGCTTATTTAACTTATATGCAGGGTACATCATGAGAAATGCTGGACTAGGAAAAGCACAAGCTGGAATCAAGATTGCTGGGAGAAATATCAATAACCTCAGATATGCAGATGACACCACCCTTATGGCAGAAAGTGAAGAGGAACTAAAAAGCCTCTTGATGAAAGTGAAAGAGGAGAGTGAAAAAGTTGGCTTAAAGCTTAACATTCAGAAAACTAAGATCATGGCATCTGGTCCCATCACCTCATGGGAAATAGATGGGGAGACAGTGGAAACAGTGTCAGACTTTATTTTTTTGGGCTCCAAAATCACTGCGGATGGTGATTGCAGCCATGAAACTAAAATACGCTTGCTCCTTGGAAGGAAAGTTATGAAGGAAAGTTAGATAGCATATTAAAAAGCAGAGACATTACTTTGCCCACAAAGATCCATCTGGTCAAGGCTATGGTTTTTCCAGGGGTTATGTATGGATGTGAGAGTTGGACTGTGAAGAAAGCTGAGCGCCGAAAAATTGATGCTTTTGAACTGTAGTGTTGGAGAAGACTCTTGAGAGTCCCTTGGACTGCAAGGAGATCCAACCAGTCCATCCTAAACGAGATCAGTCCTGGCTGTTCATTGGAAGGACTGATGCTGGAGCTGAAACTCCGGTACTTTGGCCACCTGATGTGAAGAGTTGACTCATTGGAAAAGACCCTGATGCTGGGAGGGATTAGGTGCAGGAGGAGAAGGGGACAACAGAGGATGAGATGGCTGGATGGCACCACCGACTCGATGGGCATGAGTTTGAGTAAACTCCAGGAGTTGGTGACGTACAGGGAGGCCTGGCGTGCTGCGATTCATGGGCTCACAAAGAGTCAGACATGACTGAGTGACTGATCTGACTGATTATAGCAGAAGTCTCTCTCACCAAGACAGGGAATCAAAACCACTATCACAGTCCAGGAAAGAATTATTGAAATCAATGCCATTATCAAGGACATGAAAAACTCAGGAATGGTCACTGCACATGCCCTTTGAGCTCATGTGTTTGGCCAGTGCTCAAGGCAGGTGAGTTATGGAGAATGACTACAGAGCACACACTCTTTATAAAGGGCCAGCCAGTGAATATTTGAGGCTTGAAAGTGAAAGTTGGTCAGTCGAGTCTGACTTTTAGTGACCCCATGGACTATACAGTCTATGGAATTCTTCAGGCCAGAATACTGGATTGGCTGGCCTTTTCCTTCTCCAGGGGATCTTCCCAACCCATGGATCAAGCCCAGGTCTCCCTCATTGTAGGTGGATTCTTTACCAGCTAAACCACAAGGGAAGCTCTATTTGAGGCTTGGTGGGCCACATTTGGTCTCTGTCACATGTTCTTTTTTTAAATTAATTTTTATTGGAGTATAGTTGCTCGTATGTTCTTCGTTTTATTTTCATTACCCTTAAAGCATGTAGAAATCATTCTCACTTTGCAAGTTGTATAAAAACAGGCCTCAGGCAGAGTCTGGCCCACAGAGTGACATTTATCAAGTGCCCATTGTATAGAGTATCATAAGTTTAACCAAGTGTGACAATTTGTTGTTAAGGTTCTGGACATGGTGTTGTTCCTGGACCAAAAAATGCCCTAGTATTTGGCATGCAGCTGCTGATCTAGAAAATGTTTGATTTCCCCCCATTTCTTCAGAAAAGAGAATCAGAAGTACACTGCCTTTGCATGGTAGGAGCAGCAATATACTTCTGCTGTGTGAGCTTGGGTTATGCCAAGTCCCCTAATCTCTGGTATAACTAACACATTCAGAGGGAACTTGAACATTATGCTAAACATCCTGCTGGCCCATTACATTGAAGATTACATTGATAACATGATGCTATGTTGATTGGATTTGGAAAATGGGAAGTTAGAGGCCTTGTTAAAACACACTTGCAGCAAAGATAGGAAAGTTTCAGGGACTATGAGTGAGGTGTTTAGGAGAACGGGGGCAATTCTATTGAAAGAAAAAGTTAAATTTCTGCACTTTGTACCACTCACTCCCTCAAAATACTCATGGGGTTTTGAGGTAATAAACATGACGTTGGACATATTGTTCTGGCTTATTTTCCAGGTCACCAATAATTTTTCAGTTCTTAGTGGAGTTCAGAGTCAGAGAGAGCTCTGCAGCAGTTGGTCCAGGCTGTAATTCAAGATGCCTTGCCACTGGGCCCAGAAGTTTCAATGGCTTGTGAAATACTCATGGCAGGCACAGATATATGACACCTTTGGGAAGTCCTACTAAGAGAAATGGGCTTCCCTGGTGGATCAGTGGTAAAGAATCCTCCTGCAATGCAGGAGACGCAGGAGACTTGGGTTCAGTCCCTGTGTCAGGAAGATTCCTCTGGAGAAGGGCATCACAACCCACTCCAGTATTCTTGCCTGGAGAATCCCATGTACAGAGGCCTGGCGGGCAACAGTCCATGGGGGTCACAAAGAGGCGGACACAGTGGAAGTGACTGAGCACATACGCACGCACCGGGGAAGTAACCACATCCACCTGGAGTGACGGTAGTCATAACAGGACCTGAAATGGGAAGGACGTTAAGACAACCCACTTTGCCTTCTTACCAGCAAGCAAAGCAGGTACTGTAGCAGCTATGTTTAATGAAAATGACAGAAAATTATAGTAAATATTCAGCACATTTCTGGACAGTTTAGAGGTTTCTAAGCCTTATAACAATAAGAGAAATGATATAAATGTATATAAAAACATAGGTAGAGAGCAAATATGACTGTGTAAAATGTCTTGAACTTTGGGTATAAAACATTTTTAAATGTAAAATGTTTATAGGACATATGATAGACAAAGGTTTAGAAACTTATGAGACTTAAAGCTCTTACACAAAACAATGTTTAAATCCTGGAATCCTCCCACAGTTAAAGAAGCAAAGAATATTAACACAAAATTCTTAGAAGACAATAATGCAAATGCCCCAAAATTACAGGAAAAGTGAGAAAAATTATTAACAATCACAGAAATAATTTAAAGCAACAATAACAATATTCAAACCAGTCAAATGGTCAGATTTTATTTTTTTAATCAGAAGATTCAATGCTGGTGAATGACGTTCAGGTGGAATGAACACTTATATCCATAATAAGTGATACAGCATCACCTCTGTGGAAATCAACATGATGCTTTGTACTGAGAATCTGAGAAAGCGCACACTCTCTGACTCAATAAATCTACTTTGGGGATGCCCTGAAGAAAGAATTCTAAGCATAGAAAAATTGATTTTTTCCCCAAAGAAAAATCGTTTTGCATGAAGATGTTCATCAAAGGAAAGCTTAGAAGCTTTGTACAATTGAAAATTGTAAACAACCCAAGTTACCAGCAATAGAGAAATCACTAACATGTGTTGGCTACAGCTGCATGGTAAAATATCATGTGACCATCACTATGGGGTGTGCTCAGCCATGTCCGACTCTCTGTGACCCCGTGGACTGCAGCACGCCAGGTTCCTGTGTCCTCTTCTATCTCCTGGAGTTTGCTTAAATTCACGTCCATTGAGTCGATGATGCCATTCAACCATCTCCTCCTCTGTCACCCCCTTCTCCTTTGGCCCTCAGTCTTTTCTAGCATAGAGGTCTTTTCTGATGAGTCAGCTGTCCACATCAGGTGGCCAAAGTATTGGAGCTTCAGCATCAGTCCTTCCAATGAATATTCAGGGTTGATTTCCTGAATTTGTAAATTAGTAATCATGGAATCTGTAATCATATACAGAATTTTCATCCTGCAGTGTTAAATCAGAAAGAATGAGATCACAAAGCTTTACAACAACTCAGTAGAAAAAAAGAGAAAAAAAGAAGCTGTGCCAGTGGGTGTCACTGTGAAAGGATGAGTTCGGTTGCTTTCCTTGGATTCTGCCTTCCTGATCATTGAGCTGTTTCTGCAATGAGTATAATTAACTTTTATGATTGAAAAATACTATATTTAAAAATTAAGTGTAATGATTTTGCCCTCCCCAAAAAGAAAGAAAGAGGGGAGTTTCCATGCCTCCCCTACTCATCAATGAGTCAGTGAGTGAGTCTAGGAGCAGGTATTTGACATTGGGGGCACTACCCACAGTCCATGCCCCACTGACTTGCTGGCCCCCACCTCCCCTAAAGTTAAACACAACTCTGGGGTTGGTGTGAACTGCCTATACTCTCTGAGATTTTAGCAATCCCAATGTGCAAAGCTGCCCATGCCAGCTGCTTGAGTCCTAGACCCACCTGGCAAACCCCAGAGGCCTCTACACAATTCCCCTCCCCTCCCTGCCCCCTCACACCCTGGGTCTCCCCCCACAGCCTCTGAGCCCAGCAATAGCCCTCACCACCCTTCCTGTTCAGGGAGGTGGTCCCAAGACACAGCAATCTCTTTCAATGACTAAGGCTCCAAAAACCAACGACGTCCTAACCATGGCCTCTAAGTCAGGGAGCCCAGTACCTAATTCCTCACCCCCAAGCCAGCCTCCTGACTCTGCCAAGCTGCAGCTAAATCTTCCACACTTCTCTTGGCACCAGCCAGGTCTGTGCCTCCCAGCGAGTGCATCCGGATCCATCTGCCACTTCCTCAGCTTGGTTCCAGGGAGCCTAGGCTAAGTGCAGGCATAGTACATACATCCCCTGATCTGCACCTTAGTCCCCACAGTGAACACTGGGCCAGCCCCTCTGAGTGATGCTGATTCTGTTTCTTTTTCTTGCCAGCAGGCCCTGGCTGGAGTCTCTTTGGGCCTTAGTTTTGCTCCTCTCCTGACCAAGAGTGCTGACTGGTCCAGCCCAATAACTCCTGCTCCTGTGGTCCATCCTGTTCCCTCCTGCATCCCATCCCCCAGACTCCCAGATGGAGTTCTTTGATATGATCCTTTGGTTGATTTCAATCCCTGTCTACCCCAGACAAAGGTGTGTGATTGTTACTTCAGGCATGAGGATTGGCCATCTGGCTGGGACTGGTGAAGAACTGTCTTCACTTCAGCAAACCTAGCAGCATATTAAAAAGTAGAGACGTTACTTTGCCAAAAAAAAAAAAAAGGTCCTTATATTCAAAGCTATAGTTATTCCAGTAGTCATGTATGGATGTGAGAGCTGGACAATATAAAAGCTGAGCGCCAAAGAATTGATACCTTCGAACTGTTGTGCTGGAGGAGACTCTTGAGAGTCCCTTGGAGAGCATGGAGATCAAATCAGTCAATCCTAAAGGAAATCAGCTACGAATATTCTTTGAAAGGACTGATGCCGAAGCTGAAGCTCCAATACTTTGGCCACCGGATGCAAAGAGCCAACTGATTGGAAAAGACCCTGATGCTGGGAAAGATTGAAGGCAGGAGGAGAAGGGGATGACAGAGGATAAGATGGTTGGATGGCATCCCTGACTCAGTGGACATGAGTTTGAGCAGACTCTGGGAGATGGTGAAGGACAGGGAAGCCTGATGTGCTGCTGTC
Organism: Cervus canadensis; assembly: GCF_019320065.1. Classification (NCBI taxonomy): domain Eukaryota; kingdom Metazoa; phylum Chordata; class Mammalia; order Artiodactyla; family Cervidae; genus Cervus; species Cervus canadensis. The sequence goes on from NC_057392.1 coordinate 20,157,954, forward strand.
CATGGAGTTGCAAGGAGTTGGACATGAATGACTGAGCGACAACAACAGCGAAGAAAAGGATAAGAAGAACTACCTATAAATTACCCTTAAGTAGAGCTGCCGGAGGATGGCAGTTACTGCCCCTGAAGCTACTTCTGCGACACTCTTTCAGAAGCCCAAGATTATCCCGTGGTTTAGTGATCAGTCACGATTGACCAGGGGGGAGAGATTCATTTACTAGACCAAGGTTCTAGATTTGATCATCTCTAAAGTGGCTCTAGTGGTAAAGAACCCACCTGTCAATGCAGGAAACATAAGAGGCGCAGGTTCAATCCCTGGATTGGGAAGATTCTCCTGGAGGAGGAAATGTCAACCCACTCCAGTATTCTTGCCTGGGAAATCCCATGGACAAAGGAGCCTGGTGGGCTACAGTCCATGAATTCACAAAGAGTCAGACACAACGAGGTGACTAACACACATGGGAAAACACATGTCTAAATAATTCACAGGTTAAAAAATAAGTTTCAAAAGAAACTTAAAAGTACATAGAGCTGAGTAAAGTGAACACAATATATCAAAATTTACATGTGTGTGTTCAGTCGCTCAGTTGTGTCCAACTCTTTGCGACCCCGTGGATTGTAGCCCACCAGGCTCCTCTGTTCATGGAATTTCCCAGGCAAGAATACTGGAGTGGATTGTCATTTCCTTCTCCAGGAGATCTTCCTGATCCAGAGTTTGAACCCGTGTCTCTTATGTCTCCTGCATTGGCAGGCAGGTCCCTTACCACTAGTGCCACCTGCTAAAGCAGTGCTGAGAGGGAAATTCATTGCATAGACTTATTAATACACTAGAAATGAGAAAAGTTTTTAAATCAAAAAATTTTATTTTTTTAACATATTAAAAATTTTTTTTTGACCGTGCAGCTTGTAGGATCTTAGTTCCCCAACCAGCTATGCAACCCGTGTTCCCTGAAGTGCTGTGCAGAGTCCTAACCACTGACCTGCCAGGGAATGTCCAAAAAATTAAGTTTCTATCTCAAAAAATTAGAAAAAAATGAGAGCCAAATAAATCCAAAGCAATGAGAAGGAAGAAAACAAGAAAAACAAGAGCAGAAATCAAAGAAATTGAAAAATAGGAAAACAATAGAAAAAAACCAAAGAGATCAGAAGCTAGTTCTTCAGAAAAATAAGTAAAATTGACAAACCTATAACAAAACTGACAAAAATTAAAAGCAGGAAGCTACAAGTAACATCAGAAATGAAACAAGGGATATCACTACAGACTCTGCAGACATCTAAAGGATAATAAGGGAATTCTGTGAAGAATTTTACGCGTATAAATTTGACAACATGGAAGAAATGGATTAATTCTTCAAAAACTATGAACAACCAAAATTCAGTGAAGATGGACTAGAAAATCTGTAAAGAAAGAAAGAAAGAAAGAAAGAAAGAAAGTGAAGTTGCTCAATCATGTCCGGCTCTTTGCGACCCAGTGGACTGTAGCCTACCAGGCTCCTCCATCCATGGAATTTTCCAGGCAAGAGTACTAGAGAGGGTTGCCATTTCCTTCTTCAGGGGATCTTCCTGACCCAGGGGGCGAACCCAGGTCTCCCTCATTGCAGGCAGACGCTTTACCATCTGAGCCACTAGAAAATCGGAACATCCTTATAAACATTAAAGAATTGTAATTTATAATGTAAAATCTCTGAAAAAAATTTTCCACCCAGTTTTAAAAGAATAATTAACAACAATCTTACATGATCTCTTCCAGAAAATAGAAAAAGGATAAACATTTCCCAGCTCATTTTATGAGGCCAGAATCACCCTGATACCAAAACCAGACAATGACAACACACACACGAAAGGAAACTAGAAACCAGCGTCTCCTTTGAGTTTAGATGCGAAAGTCCCTGACAAAATATTAGCAAACTTAATTCAACCATATAGAAAAGAGAATTATATACTGTGGCCAAATAGGGTTTATTCCAGGTATGCAGGGCTGGTTCAACATCAGGAAATAATCAGTGTCAAGGTAAAGAAGAAAAACCATGTAATCATATCAACTAACATGGAAAAAAAATTGACAAAGTCTGACAGTCATTCATAACAAAACCTTTCAGCAAGTTCAAAATAGTGGGGTATTGCCTCAGCTTGGAAAATGGAATCTACACCTAGAGCTGAGGTCAAACTTGATAAAGACTGATGCTTTCCCCCTAAGACTAGTAGCAAAGCAAGGCTATCTGCTCTTATCACTACTATTTAATATGTCCTAGATCTTCTAGCCACTGAAATAAGGGAAGAAAAAGAAATAAAAGGAACACAGATGAGAAGGGAAGAAATAAAACCATTTGTAGATGGTATGATTATATGTATAAAATCCCAAGGAAACTAAAAACAAACTCTTAGAAATAATTTTTAAAAAGTTTAATGAAGTAATAGGATTCAGGATCCGTATGCAAAGATCAAAGGTATTTCTATATCTCTCAGTTGTTCAATCACAAATAGTGTCCAGCTCTTTGAAAACCCCATGGACTGCAGCATATCAGGTTTCCCTGTCCTTCACCATCTCCCAGAGCTTGCTCAAACTCAAGTCCATTGAGCCAGTAATGACATCCAACCATCTCATCCTCTGTCATCCCCTTCTCCTCCTGCCCTCAATCTTCCCTGCCTTCAAAGTCTTTTCCAATGAGTCGGCTTTTTGCATCAGGTGGCCAAAGTATTGGAGCTTCAGCATCAGTCCTTCCAATGAATATTAAGGGTTGATTTCCTTTAGGATTGATTGGTTTGATCTCCTTGCTGTCCAAGATTCTCTCAAGAGTCTTCTCCAGCACCACTATTAGAAAGCATCAGTTCTTCAGCTCTCAGCCTTCTTTATGGTCTAACTCTCAGTTAACATGCACAAACTAAAATTAATGTGATACTATTATAACCACTTAAAAAAAGGAACACTTAGGTATACGTTTAACAAAACACATTGAAGAACTGAATGCTAGAAATGACAACATTCTGATGAAAGAAATCAAAGAAAATCTAATAGATATGTTGGAAAACTCAACATAGTCAAGATGGCAATTCTCTCCAAATTAATCTATAGGTTTATGCAATTCCTATCAAAATCCCAGTAAGGCATTAGAGACATAGAGAAACTTACTTTAAAATTTATATGGAAAAGCACAAGCCCTTGAATAGCTAAAACAATCTTGAAAAAGAACACAGTGAGATGAATCATTCTATCTGATAATATGGCTTTCTATCTAGTGGCTGTAATAGAAACAGAGGAATAGATGAATAGAACAGGACAGGGGACTGAGAAATAGACCCACACAAATATGCCCAAATGGTTTTTGACAAAGGAGTAAAAGCAATTCAGTGAAGGAAAGGCAACCTTTTCAACAAATGGTGCTGGGCAAATGGACATCCACAGGGGGAAAAAAGTGAACTATGACTTAAATCCACATCTTATGCAAAAAATTTACTCAAAATACAGCATAGAATCAAATGTAAAACATAAACCTATAAATCTTTTGGAAGAAAATAAGTGAAAATCTTTGGGACCAAGAACTAGGCAAGAAGCTGTTTAACTTCATACCATGAACAAGACCCATAAAAACTGTGATAAATGAACTGTGTAACCCATTCTCCAAATTTAAAACTTTTGCTCTCTGGATGTTTGTAAGAGGAGAATGAAAAGACAAGCTACAGACCGAGGAGAAATATTTGCAAGCTACACACCAAAGGACTTGTATCTAGAAGGTATAAAGAACTCTCTAGACTCAGCAGTGGGGAAACAATCCAATTAGAAAACAGGCAAAACGGGAACAGACATTCCTCCAAGAGGATGCACAGATGGCAAATGATCACCTGAAAAAGTGTTGAACATCAGCCCTCTGGGAAATGCAAGTTAACTCCACAATGAAATTCTGCCACGCACCTATCAGAATGGCTCCGATAAAACACAATCACAATAGCAAATGCTGACAGAGATTCAGAAAACCAGAACTCTTGTGCACTTCTGGGCTTGTCAAAAGCTGGAGTTGCTCTGAGAAAGAGGGCAGCAGTTTTCTAAAAATCTAGTTATGTGACTGGGGGATTCCCCCAGCAAGCGCACTTCTGGGCATCTATCTGAGAGAAATGGAAACTGTCTGCTTCCTTTATGGGACATTGGGAAATGACTGTATTTTAGAAACGAAGAACAGATTAGTGGTTGCCAGAGATTAAAGAATAGGTCTGGGGTTGGAGGTGAGGGTGGTAGATTCGTGAGGGAATTATTAACAGGTGGGGTTTTAAAAAGGGCAGAGGGGGGATCCTTGCAGCCTTGAAACTATTCCGTGTCTGCACTGTGGTGCTGGGTACACAGACCCACACAGGTCCTACAGTGAACAGAGCTAAGTGCACACAGCTCACAGACATATGGATACACACCACATATACAGACACAGACGCAGCCTGCATGCACACACCACCAAACACACACACTCACTCCACGTACACATACATGTGCATAAAAACACACATAAACAGACACACATACATATACAAACCACAAACACTCACATATACAAACACACACATACATACACACATAGACACACCACACACACATACACAAACCACAGATACATAGATACATACACACATAAGCAGACACACCACGTGCACACACACATATGTTGTGGCAATTCAAGCGTGGATTGGAAAAGAATTTCTAGACACAGAGGGAGTGAGTTTATTAAGAGCAAAAAGCAGAGATAATGAGGGCGCTGCAAACACAGCAGATCGACTGCCTGCTAGATCAGACAGAGCCAACCCCTGTCGTGGGTTAGTAGCCAATTTTTATAGCCTCAAGACAAAGAAAATTCCTGCTAGAAGGGTGGCATTAGGTGATCAGTTAGGGTGTCAGAGAGTGATTACCAGGGTGGACAGTTTTGCCTAATTTGAGGTCAGGAAGCTGGTTGTTAAGGATCGGGGGGTATAGGCAGTGGTTACAATGGGGCTCAGTCAGTTCCAGAGATGACCTTGGTCATCTCTGTGGCGTTGGGATAGGATTCCATATTATACATACCACACATACACAGAGACACACAGAACACATACCACATACAACCACACGCACAGGAGTATAAGGAAGACTGGACACATCCAAATACGGTCAACACACTTTGTCACTGTCCACATCCTGCCTGAGATAGTGTCCTATAGGTTTGTAAAATGTCATCATGAAGAAAAACGGGGCCACATTCACAAGAGACCCCTCTCTGCCTTATTCCTCATGCTTGCACATGATGCTGCAATGATCTCAATCAAGATTTCAGTTAGAAAGTATTAGCCTGATAAGAATATTTCTGGGAGGGACTTCCCTGGAGGTCCAGTGAGTAAGATTCTTCTTTCCAATGCAGGGGATGGGGTACCATCCCTGGTTGGAGAGCTAAACTCCTACATGCCTCTAGGCCAAAAAATCAAAACCCAAAACAGAAGCAACATTGTAACAAATTCAATAAACACTTTAAATGGTCCACATTTAAAAAAAAAGGGGGGGGCTTCCCTGGTGGCTCAGCTGGTGAAGAATCCACCTGCAATGCGGGAGACCTGGGTTCAATCCCTGGGTTGGGACGATCCCCTGGAGAAGGGAAAGGCTACCCACTCCAGTATTCTGGCCTGGAGAATTCCATGGACTCTAAAGGCCATGGGGTCACAAAGAGTCGGAAATGACTGAGCAACTTTCACCACATTAAAAAAAAAAAAAAACCCTTTAAAAAGAATATTTCAGAAATCATGGTTCTGCGGCTTCATCAAACCAAACATAACTAAAAAATCATTGTCAGAGTTATTTTTGTCAGCAAACCCTCTGTGTGGTTGGCCATGGGAAAGTAAACGGAAACACCAGCGCTCCACCCAGCCTCACGCAAGTGACTGCCCCAGTAGATAAGGCCCCCCAGCATCCCCCCGACAAGGGCCCACGGGGGATCTCGTACTCTGCCTCAGGGAAGCTGGGGGCTATAGGGGTGTCCTCACACTTTGATGGCTGAAGGCCTGACTCAAGCCCTGGGTGAAGAGGGTGCAGACCCTGGAGTGACCCCTGGGCCCTGCCATCTCCTAGCATCCCTCTTGGCTGACTCTGACGGACCCCTGCACCCCAGGGGTGGGGGCGGGGAGCAGCTCTGGCCTGGCCGCCCTCTCACAAGCCAGGAGGAAGGTGAGATGTGGCTCCCTGGTCACAGGCCCAGCAAGCTCCTCTCCAGGGTCTGGGAGAGAGTCTGGAGTTTTCCAGTAATCAGCAGAGTGGAAGAGCGTGTCCTCACTCCCCAGGGCCCCACCTGGTGGTCAGGCCTGGGAAGCACCCAGGTTTCCTTTACAGGAGGCTCTCTGAGGGCGGGTGTGATAAACCAGCAGTATCTGGACCCCAGGACAGCCCCCAACTCCGTCCCTTCCCCTTCCTGGCCTTGTCCTCTGGGGCTGCGGGAAATGAGCGCCAAGTTCAGACACTGTGTTGGGAACCAGTGATGTTACCCATTATATATAATGTACCAACCTGGGGGCCTCCCGCCTGGGCCACCCCCCCGGCCTGAGGAGAGAGGAGGAGGAATCCTGCAGAGGTCGGTCTGCAGCTGCTCCGAGAGAGGGGGGTCAGCAGAGGGCAAGGCACAAGGGAATGGAGGGTGGGGGGACACAGCAGACCCCAGCTCTTCCTGCGATCCTGCCCCGCTGCTCTGACCCCAGCAAGGAAGCCAGGGCCAGTGGGCACTTCAAGTTTGCACCTAAGATGAAAAGGAAAGAAAGAGGAAAAACGGTAAAAAAATCCTGATAGAAAAAAAAGAAATCTCAAGTCCATTTCTCCAACTCTGAAAACATGACATCGGTGCTTAGTGGATGGATTTTAAAGAGCACCATTATTGTTTCTTTTCATTCTTAGAATAAATCCTCTATTTTGCCATTTTTCATGGCTTGATAGTTTTTCTGTGAACTAGACGTGGAGTCATAATTTTTTACAGAATTATGATCATGCTACGGCACACCAGGATACAGCGTAATGTATCAGGACTCAGTCCTCACACAACGGGTAGTTACTGTGTACTTTTAAGGGGAGAGATATGGATGGTTTTCTAAAGAGTCATAATTTTCCATTATGAATGTAATTATTAGGTGAATTTTCACCTACTTCTGTATATACATGTCCTGGTTTTTCACACAGTGGCATTCAGGCAGAGTCCGTAGAGGTGGTGTGTTTATTTCATGGTCATCACTCGGTCCTCCACTGGTGTCCTTGAGCAGTTTCTGGGTCCTGGGCTGGATGCTGAGATGTGCAGGTGAAGAAAACATAGCCTGAACTCAGGAGCTTCAGCCTAGATGAGAGGCAGGCTCAGAAACAAACCCTCTTGTTGCAGTTTGTTGCCGTATAAATATGCTTCCATCTATGTGTGTGTGCATGCGCACACACACACACATATGTACACCCACACACAGAGTGCTACAGGACCCCTGAAGGATGACCTCTCTCTACAGGTCCACGAGCTTTGGGGAAAACTCAGACCATTTAGGAACTCAGAAGAGGCACATGAACCAGAAGTCAGCGAGTCTCCAGAAGCTGCTCCCAGGCAGACAGACAGACAGCCCCATGGTTCTCCGGGTGGGGCTGGGCCAGGCACAGAGGACCTTGTGTCCCACCTCACCGAGACACAGCAGGCCAGCCAGGCTTTCTTTCCCGCAATGAGGGGGAAACATGGCCAGATGAGTAAATTAGTATTAATTAATTGATCGGAAGCCAATGCTGTTTAAGATTTCGTAGCAGAAACTTGATCCTTCTTGGTCATCACCGGCACATCTGTGTGCTGGAGGCTGGGCAGTTGCAAAAGGCATCTGCCATTAAGTCAGAGCTTGGCTGCTACACACCTGCCCCAGTCTCACTGTCGTGCTTTGGGGACATTCTTGCCGAGGAGCCTTTGGACACTGAGACCTGTCCAGCTGCTCCTACATCTTGAGCTTCTCCCACCAGCGGTGGCTCCTGGGCCGGGCTGTGGGACAGGGTGACAGGCTGGGGAAAGCACAGCTAGACCTTCCTGGAAGCTTTCTGCAACCCAGGGGGTCTCTCCAGGAGAGGAGAGGACGAAATCAGCTCCAGCAGTTTCCTCGGTTTCTGGCAGAAGCCCTCCTATTTAGGAGAGGGAGGCAACTGACAGCTTTTGTGACCAACTAGAGTATTCACGCTGTTAACCACTTTTTAAATACTGTTTGCAAGCTTTCTATCATATCATTAGGTTTTCTGCAATTCTCAAGGGTGCTCTTAAGTCACTCAGTTGTGTCCAACTCTTTGCAATCCCATGGACTGTAGCCCGCCAGGCTCCTCTGTCCATGGGATTCTCCAGGGAAGAATACTGGAGTGGGTTGTCACTTCCTCCTCTAGGGGATCTTTCCAACCCAGGGATGGAGGCTGTGTCTCTTGCATCACCTGCATTGGCAGGTGGATTCTTTACCACTAGTGCTGCCATAGCCATATTAAATACTAAGGTAATAAAAGAGAGGGAGAAAGAAAGACTGAGAGAGGAACCATTTCTGGGGTACTGTCCTGGACATTTGGGATCAGGGGCTCCCTCATCCACTCAGGACCTGAATGTCCCACAGCTGCTTCTTCAGATCTGAGTCACCAGGAAAGACAGCCCTCCCCATCTATGAAGTGTTCCTCTGGTTGTGGTCGGGCTTAGGTTAGGAGAGCCCAGCCTTCTCTCCTGGCTCCTGCTCTGGATGGCTGTCAGGCATGGAGCAAGTGCTAAGCTCTTTCCACGGGAAAAAAGAACAAGATGGCAAACAGCTCCACCCATAAACCTCAAGCCAGCAAATATTTCCATTGGGACTAAACATTTCTAGGTAACAGAGAAGTTGGTTATGATTTTGAATCACTATTACCGTCTCAACTGAAGCTGAAACCCCAATACTTTGGAACTGACTCATTGCAAAAGACCCTGATGCTGGGAAAGATTGAAGGCAGGAGGAGAATGAGACGACAGAGAATGAGATGGTTGGATGGCATCACCGCCTCGATGGACATGAGTTTGGGCAAGGTCCGGGAGCTGGTGATGGACAGGGAAGCCTGGTGTGCTGCAGTCCATGGGGTCTCGAAGAGTCGGACACGACTGAGCGACTGAACTGAACTACATCTCAAATGGGTTCAAACGGGTGGTGCAAAGTTCCCTTTGGACTCAGATGCCAAAGCATGCTTTACTTCCTGCTAGTGTGATGTGCACCACTGGCCCCATGTGTGGTCCTGGGAAAATATTGTCTGTTTCACAGCTTGGATTCCTCACCTGCAGAATGGGACTGGGAGCACCCCTGTATCATAGGGTTGGTGTAACCATGAAACAAGTCAGCACATGAAACAGGCTTAGAATGGGGCCAGGACCTGCCAAGGAACTGCCTGCCCTTAGCGTTACCCAAGACCTTTTGAAAGATGTAAGCCAGCAAGTATTTCCCAACAAAATAGCAGAAAGAAACCACAACAGGCTTGGAGTACATTTCTGGTGACTCTGAGATGATCACATATGAAATCTTTCATCTTTTCACAACTTGGATCTTTAATACTTGAGTTACCACTGCTCTCTTTTATTTTTTTTATTGGAGTACTATTTAACTTCTAACAGGGTGATTTTAATGACACAGCTTCCCAGGCGGCACTAGTGGTGGCAGAGGATGAGAGAGTTGGATCGTATCACCAACTCAATGGACATAAACCTGACAAACTCCAGGAGACAGTGAAGGACAGGGAAGCCTGACATGCTGCAGTCTATGGGGACGCAAAAAGCTGGATATGGCTTAGTGACTGAACAACAGCAATGAATTTTAATGGAGATGCATGGGTTTAGACCAAGAAATGATCAAGTGCTATGACGCCATTATAGGTTGAAATATGAAGAACTTGATGATTTCTCTTTCTTTTTTCCTATAGAACATTGTATTTTATTGAAGTATAGCAGATATACAATATTACGTTAGTTTCAGGTGTACAACATAGTGATTCAGCATTTAAATACGTTATTAAGTAACTAAACAATCACTGGAGTAGGTCTAGTTACCATCTGTCCCCATACCAACATATTACTGTATTTTTGACTATATATATGTACTGTGTATTACATCGCTGTGGCTTATTTACTTTATAACTGAAGTTTGTCCCCCTTAATCTCTTTCACCCGTTTCACCCAACCCTCAACCTCTTCCCCTCCGTCGACCACCCAGGTGTCCTCTGTATGTAATAGTCTTTTTCTGTTTGTTCGTTTGCTTTGTTTTTAGATTTCACATGTAAGTGAAGTATTTCCTTTATTTTTTTTGTATTTGTCTTTGTCTAATTTATTTCATTTAGCATGATAGTCTCAAGATCCATCCACCTTGTCACAAATGGCAACATTCCGTTTTTTTTTTTTTTTTTTTTTATGGCTGAATAATGTTCCATTGTACTTGTATACCCCATCTTCTTTATTCATTTATCTGCTGATGGACACTTCTGTATCTTGGCTATTATAAACAAGGCTGCCATCAACACTGGGGTGCATGTATCTTTTCTGAGTAGTGCTTTTATTTTGTTTTTTTTTCAGACATATATCCAGAAGTGGAATTGCTAGATCAAATAGTAGCTCTATTTTTAGTTTTTTGAGGAACCTCCAGACTGTTTTTCATAGTGGCTGCACCAACTTAACATTCTTACCAATAGTGCACAAGGATTGCACATTCTCACTAACATTTGTTATTTGTGTCCTTTTTGATAACAGCCCTTCTGACAAGAGTGAGGTAATAACTCATTGTAGTTTTAATTTGCATTTTCCTGGTGATTATTGACATCGAACAGCTTTTCATGTGTTTGTCAACCATCGGTATGTCTTCTTTGGAAAAAATGTCTGTTCAGATCCTCTGCCCATTTTAAAAATTGGATTGTTTGCATTTTTTTGTTATTGAGTTGTATGAGTTCTTTGTATATTTTGGATATTAAGCCTCTATTGGTTATATCACTTGCAAGTACCTTCTCCCATTAAGTAGGCAGCCTTTTCATTTTATTGATGCTTTCCTTAGCTGTGCAAAATGCTTTTTAGTAAGATTTATTTTTGCTTTTCTTGCCCTTGCCTGAGGAGACAGGTTAAAAAAATGATACTAATACTAATTTCAAAGAATTTACTGCCCATGTTTTCTTCTACAAATTTTTTAGGTTCAGGTTACATTTATGTCTTTAAGCCCTGTCGAGCTTATTTTTGTGTATGGTGTGAAAGTAGGCCACTTTCATTCTTCTGCATTAGCTGAAGAGATTGTCCATTCCCCCATTGTATATTCTTGCCTCCTTTTGTAGATTAATTGCCTATATAAATACAGGTTTACTTCAGGGCTCTCTATTCTGTTCCATTGACATATATGTTTTCATGCCAGTACCATACTGTTTTGAGGACTGAAACTTTGCATTTGATATCAGGAGAGTGATACCTCCAGCTTTGTTGATCCTTCTCAAGATGCTTTTGTGAGCTACCATTGCTTTCAAAGAGAGCTGGGCAGAAATACTCAAAAATGGTCTTGTCATTTTCTGACATGTAGAGAGATCTGTGCAGGAACTCTGATACAGTGAAGTGTGTGCTAGTAATTTGCCCTGAACTCCCCCTCCATGTCTTCCTCCACCCGCCTCTAACACATGGCCCAGGAGGCTCCCTGGAGCTGGCCCTTCCCCAGGCACCTGGGCCTATCTCTGATCTCTTTGAAACTCACCCATCTTTCCCACTGTTGCCTCAGGGCAAAGCCACAGATTCATATTCTAATAAAGTCATTTGTGATAAAGCACCACTGGACAATGATTACTTACCAAGGAATCTTCCTCTGTTATGCGTGTGCTATGGGGACTTCAGGGGATGGGTGGGTACCAGGAGGAGCCTCCAACCTGCAGCTGTGTGGGATATTTAACAGGCCCATGTGGAGAGGTAGAGAAGCCCTAGTGTCTTAATGACATGAGACTGTCTAGTTGGCCTTCGGTAACATTGTGTGGGAGTTAGGTGGTCCTGACTTATTCCTTTCTTTTCTTGCTCTGCTTCTGACTACTCTGATGTAATAGGAGATGATTCCGATCTCCCAGTAAATCTGTTCCAACAGATCAAATGAATTAAGTCTCTTGAATCAAGCTTACATGAGCAATCAAGATTCATTCAATAAACTCCGAGTGATGAACTTGCTAAGAAATTCTATGTCCTTCAGAAGCAAGAGACAATGATACAACGAGGACCAAAGACTACAAAACTAAAATCACCTATAAGTTCCCGTGTGTTAAAGGAGATCCTGGTAGAAAAAAATCGGTTTGGTTCTGGTACCTGGATAAAATGTGTGGACATCTGTGTCTACACTGACTGCACACTTGTAGATCCTGACTGCATATCTTTGCTGAGGGGCTTTGTGAGGGAGGAAACCAGATGGAAAAGTGGGAAAAGGTAGTGCTTTGGAGGTGTTCCTGCTCCTGTTATTGGGAAGATCAGAAAAAGGAGGTTCAGGATCATTTTATTCTGATGCCCCTCTGGCTTGTCAGAGATGATAGAAGAAAATTGTTCTAGATGTGGAGGGATGAGAAGATGCTCCTTCATTTGGCTCAGCTGTTAGAATCCATGGAAGGATGGGAATGTCTCCATCTTGGCAGGAACTCATGGTGGTCCCTTGCCTCTCACCTGTCAAGTTTTCAGGTCCCTCTGGAAATGAAAACATACGTATTACCTTTTTCATCATGTCAAGTCATCTCTCCTATATTAAGATAAAGCGTGAGGTGAATGCTTGCCCAGTCGTGTCTGACTCTTTTTGACCCCATGGACTGTGGCCTGCCAGGGTCCATGGGATTTCCCAGGCAAAAATACCACAGTGGGTTACCATTTTCTCCTCCAGGGGATCGTCCCCATCCACAGGTTGAACACACATCTCCTGTGTCTCCTGCATTGAAGAGGATTCTTTACTGCTTGAGCCACTGGGGAAGCCCAAGATCAAGTGAGTACCTACATTTTGCCCTGTGGAGGGCGTCAGCAGTTCACAATTAATGGGGATAAAATTGGTCTCTGTTCCATGTGGACCCCAGGTAAGTGTGAAATAGTTTCCCCGCCCTGTGTGCCTCCTACCAGCCACACCCAGCCTTCTCCATCACCAACCTGAGACTTTTCCACAGTTTCCAGCTCTTAGCATCAGTGTTCTGTGTCCTGCTCTGAGTTTTAACAGTGATTCAAGCTCCCAGTAGGGAGAGAAGACTACTGGATGAAAAATGATGCAGTAACCTTTAGCATCAGAGAAAAAAATGGGCTGATTCCCCTCGAGGTGTGTGAGCTACCGGAAGGCCGTCCTGTAGATGCTCAAAAGAAACAACTAGAACGGCAGGCCTGCTGGAAACCTCTCGTGGAGGGAAGCCTCTTCTGGGTTGTCCCCTGAGACATTTCAGGGAATGTGACTCACAGAGGCCTTCAGGGGCGGGGGCAGCCCTGGTTGATGTGCTCCCCAGGCCTCAGGGGAGCTGTCCACCTGCCCAGAAGAGCCTGCTCCTCCAGTTCTGGGAGGAAGGGGAGCCCTTTCTAGCCATCCCACTTCCCCCAGCACGCCCTGGAGCCTCCCGCATCTGAACCGCCGGACGCCTGATGAGAACCTCTGGAACAGGTCCTGGGACCCTCAGTGCTAGCAAGCAGCTGAGGGCGGTGCCCCGCACCCCAGGTTGGAACTCGTCACTGGGCTGTGTGGCGGGTGTGGGGCTGGGCTCGCGGAGCTGGTCAGACTCAGGCTCTGCCCCTTGTTAGCCTGGGTGGGGGCTTACGAGGGTCCCATCACCTCTAATAGGGGGATGGTCCCAGGGCCCAACAGCAGGGGGGACACGGGCTGAGATATGAGGGCACCTCCCTTCAGAAGCTCCCACAGTGATTTTGGAGCCCTGCACCTGAACTGCACTCCGCCCAGCTCAGGACTGAGCCAGGCTTCTTCATCCTGCCCCTGCGACAAGCCTCATCATCCAGACCCGCTGACGCTGCAAGCACCCTCGTGGGGGTGCATCTCTGAGGCTCCCAGGGTGAACGGGAAGAGTCCTCAGCCCCACCCTTGTCCACATGGCTCTCTGCCCACGTGACCCTCCCCCTCCCCACCCAGAGGTCCCTCCTCCCCCACCCCCCACGTGGCTCTCAACCCCTTTAGTCCTGTTCACAGGCTGTCTGCGGCCACTGCAGTGAGGAGGCTGCTCTTTCAAACATCTGTTTTCTGAGGGAGTGATGGGTTTGGGCTGAATTTTGTGCTGAACAGCACTGCACGGCCCTCAGCCCTGGGCCAGGCAGCCAGCTAACAGCCAAAGTGCCCCAGCAGCTCCCCTGCAGCCTGTTTGCTGCCTCGCCCTGCAGTGGACTGATAGCACACAGCTACACAGCAGCAGGGCTGGAATTCTAACCAGGTCCCAGGGCCTCAGCCCTGCCCTCCTGATTTAAGGCAAATATTCAAGGAAGAAGGAGTGGAAATTGACATCAAGGCAATTGAGCAGTTTGGTTCCCGTTTTAGCCAGCTGCTTTAAATGAAAAGAAAGTGAAAGTCACTCAATCATGTCTGACTGTTTGAGATCCCATGGACTATACAGTCCACGGAATTCTCCAGGTCAGAATACTGGAGTGGGTAGCCTTTCCCTTCTCCAGGGGATCTTCCTGACCCAGGAATTGAACCGGGGTCTCCTGCATTGCAGGCGGATTGATTACCCACTGAGCTATCAGGGACCATTTTAAAAGGTCTTGATCCCCCAGGACAGAAAGTAGATTACTGGCCGCCAGAGGACAGGGTCCTGGCAACACAGAGTGACTGCTTCATGGAGTCTCATTTCCAGGAAATGAAAATGTTTTGGGTACAGGTCAGGCAGCAGCAACACAACATCCTGAATGGGCTGAATGCTGCCAGCTTCGCACTTTAGGATCATCAGCTTCACATTGCGTATATTTACCCTCAACCAACAACAACAAAAAAACCGCAGCAAAACCAAAAACCAAAGTTCTTTAAAAGTGGTCCGAGGCCTGACACGGGGCTCAGCCTGGTGATCGAGTAGGTAAACATTTGCTGCACGCCCACAGCGTGGAAGGGCAGGCTGTTGAGGTTCCTGCTCCTGGGGAGGGTGTCACCCCATGTTCGCTAAGCCATCGTGGTAGGACCTGGAGTCAGCTGGGCACTGTCTGTCCCTGGATGCTCTGTTCTTCCTCCCGCCATCTCCAGGGCTCTTCCTGCCCACCCTGGTCCTGCCAAGCCAACCTCACTGATCCGTCTCCATCCTCCCACTCCCACTGCAGGGAGGCCCCCAAGGCACAGAGCTACCCAGGCCCTTCCTGATTCCAGACGCTCCATCCCATCCCGGTTCCCCCAAAGTCAAACTCCCCAGTGGGCACTGAGGGCCTCCAGTCCAGACCACTCCCACCTGTCTCCATGCCCTCACATGCCCACCTGACTGGTCTCCACCCCCAGGGCTGGTCCTCAGTCGCCCCTCCTCTTTCCCCAGTTGGCAGAAGTACATGGTCCTCCACGTCCCAGCCACGCTCGCCCTGTGTGTGTCCAGCCCGCCAGGCCCACCCTGCCAGGGCCTTGCTTGTGGGGTTAGCCATCCCTAGTTCATACCCAGGAGCACAAAGTCACTGCCTGACAAATTAATACCTAATTAGTCACTTCCTGGCTTCAAATAGCAGGGCTGAGGGCCCACAGAAAGGATGCTAGAGCTAGAATGATAGGCATCTAAGTGAGCTGCAGGGGGCATGGGGACTGCACCCACCTCCATCTGCTCGTGAATCCAGTCCAGGAAGGAAGTGATGCGCGTATAGACTCCAGGCTTGTTCACCTCGGCACAGCCTATGCCAAAGCTGGTGGCTCCCACCAGCTTCCACACCCTCCGCTCCTGACACACCAGGGGACCCCCGCTGTCACCCTGGAAGGCAGGGAAAGAGCAAAGGGCAAGGGCACAGAACAGACATTGCCACCATGTGTCCCCTGTCCTGGTGACAGGACCCTGCTTCACTGTATCACAAAATACAGCACATGGATGGTCCTGCATCCACCACCTCCCCCACTGCCCTTCTGGAACTGATTTGCCCTCCTGAGGGTGGGGTCCTCGTCCTTCGGGGATGGTCCCCCTCCAGCTGTCTCCCTGCCAGGGCTCAGCATCCTGAACCCACCAAGTCAAGGCAGCGTGGGGAGCAGAGGGGTGCTTTCAGAGGGAGGATCTGCCTGGCCAGGGGCTTCAGCTGAACCAGGCAGTGGTGGAGTCTTGTCCACTGGTTTCCCCTGCCCTCTGCCCCTTTGGACCCCCTGGAAACTCTGAGACCCTCCCCGCCACCTCCGCCCAGCACCCAGGCAGAGGGGAGCGCTGAGTAAACACGGGCCCGGCCAGACAGGAAAGGGAGCGATATCTTGAGCAAACTTCTTCCCACGCCCTGTAAATTTGCTTTTCAGTTGGTCATAGGGACGTGCTGACGGTAGTCTGTCCTGAGGGCTGGGTCGCCTTGCCCACGGCGTGGCCCCCAGACGTCACTGGGTGCCCCTACCTGGCAGCTGTCCACACCGCCTTTCAAGTAGCCAGCACAGAGCATGGATGGGGAGATGATGCCACCGTACACATCCCTGTGGTTGCAGACCTTGTTGGAGATGAGAGGCACGGCTGCGTGGTTGAGGACCGGGGAGGCGTCACCTGGGTCAGAGCAAGGGGATGGGGGCTCTGTGCAGTGAGGGGGCCCCACCGGGAGCTCAGATGACTGCCTAGGGGTGGGGCAGCCTGAAGGTAGACAGCCTTAGAGCTCTGTCCCCTAGTGAGTGGGCTGGGGGAGACCCTGCTTCATCCCAGGGCCACTCATTTCCCTAAGGTCACCAGTGTGAAAGGAGGGGGCAACCACAGTCAGCAGGCACCCCTCCCCCAGGGTCCTACCTAGACCAAGCCCTCGACCTACACCAGCCCATTTAGTTCCCTGAACCCAGGTGACAGAAGGAAACTGAGGTTTGTGAAGGTCCCACACACAGCCTTGGGGTAGAGCCTGGGGGTGGTCAGCAGAAACGTGTCCTCCAGGCCCCAACCATCGGAACCTGGGACCCTGCCACCTCCCATGGCAGAAGGGCCTTTGCAGATGTGATAAGACCTTGAGATGGGGACACCTTGGTGGTGGACCTTAAATGTCATCCCAAGGGTCCTTCAAAGGGCTAGAGAAGGAGATGTGATGATGGAAGAAGCAGAGGTCAGAGAGGAGAGACTGGGGGACACTGTGCTGCTGGCTGTGAAAGGGGAGGAGGAGCAGGAGCAAGAGATGTGGGGGCCCCAGAGGCTGGAAAGAGGGGCACAGATCTGCCCCCAGAGCCTCGGGGAGGATGGAAGCCCCTACCCAGACACATTGATTTACAACTTCCGACGGCCATGACTGTGAGGTGGTCCACAAGTGCTGCTTTAAGCCTCTAAGTCTGGGGTCGTGTGTTTCAGCAGCGACTAGAAAGTAACAACATATCTGCAGTGGTTCAGCCTTGCCCCCTCACCCCGAGGGATGGACCTCCTCTAACTCCACCTGTTTGTAAACTGCGATCTTCACGTCTTATGGGCTCACCACAGGGCACACCCCGCCTCTCATTCCTCTCGGGTCTCAGCATCCGGCTGAGGGTTTGTGCTCCCCCCCGGCCATGACATGTCAGGGGGACATTAAACTGGGACACCAGAGGGGAGCAGGCACCCGGGCCTCTTGGTTCCGGGCACACTGGATGCAGAATCTTGATCTCAGACCACTGACCTCCATCCTCTGTGGCCCCCCAGCCTGATGTCCAGCACAATTTTCCATCAGGAAAGTTCTCTTCGGAGTTAGGCAAACAGACTGGTTGGGTCATCTCTGTTTGGAGAGAAACAAGAGAGCTGAGGCCATGGAAGCTGCCGTCTGAGAAAGCCAGCACTCAGCGTCTGCCTCTTGGGGCTGGGGGTGGGGGTGTCTCCCAGAGAAAGGCCAGGCCCTTGGCCATTTGCTCAGACTGGGGACCTCTCCCCCACCAGAGCCCTAAAACAACCCCAGACCACGGCAACATGAGTGAGTCTAGACCAGAAGTCAACTCAACCCAAGACCAAGGCAACATGGGTGAGTCTAGTCCACAGGTCAACTGTAGACCATGGCAACATGAGTGAGTCTGACCAGAGGTCAACATATTTTCTGTAAAGAGGAAAACAGTATATATTTTAGGCTTTGTAAGCCACGTGGTCTCCATTTCAACCCTCACCTCTGCCACTGAAGCATGAAGGCAGCCACAGGCAGTGGTGAACAGGGTGGTCCGTGTGCCTATAAAACTTGATTTAAAAGGAGGCAAAAGGTCCAGTTCAACCCACGGGCCCTAGTCTGCCCACTCCTGGTCTAGACTGTGGGCACACTGCTTTACGGAACATCGCTCCGTGAATCTTCCCGTCCCTCCTGACACATCTGGAGGCAATGAGCCTGCCTGTCCACATGAGCTGTATCACATAAGCCCTCCACCAGAAACTGTCACAGGGCCTTTACATGACTACATTCTGAGATATGACCTAAGCTTTCCAGGTAGGACAAAAATGGAAAGGTGGAGAAAAGACAAGGGCACTCATTTTCAGTTTTATCAAAGTGCAAGTGTTGGCACCTCATTTTTTTTATAACCAAGGGTCATTAATCATTTTAGCAAAGGAACACCACCATTACAATTTCTCTTTGTTTTTCTAGAAATATTTGTCTCAGAGTGTGACGCATAGAGAATTCCGTGTGCTGTGTGATAAACATGCTGATGACTCTACCAGCTCCAACCTGCCGTTGGTTCTGAGCCAAGTTTCTGCTCTAACAAGGGCTGTTTGTTATCCTCTACCTCATCTCCAAGCTGCTCTAGTTCTTGGGAAGGTGAAGGGGGGCTTTTACTGATTTAGGCGGAGGCTTATGTACTTTGTCACAACGGCAAGACGCTGGAGAATTCTGTCCTGGGTGACTTTTCTGGTGTTTTTGAAACCTCCAATCATTAGGACTTGACATTTCCATAGGTAAACAGAGCTGAACTCAGCAGCTGGTTGTGAGAGGTTATTTCTGAGAATTTCCAGGAATTGGAGATGCCCAGTATCTTCCAGCTTATAAAGAAAGGGCCACAGAGAAGATCCCACCCCAGCCAGCTGGCCAGCTGGTAGGCCCTCTCTGCCTCAGCCAATGTCAAGATCCCAGGCACGTGGGTAGCACTGGCAGAGTACCTCACCAGAATAAGCACCAAACAAGGAAAAGCTCTTTGTCCCCAGGGGCCTATGACCCCCCTTCTACCACCCACAGGTACCAGGTGGCCTGGTCTGGGGAAACCCCTTTAATCTCCAAGATGCACTAAGTGAAAGAAAGTAGCTCAAGTGAGACCTCAGTGGCCCCAGGCAAACCAAGTTGGCCAAACTAGAACCACAAAGACTCTGAAGTCAAATAGTCATCAGAACCACAACCCATAAAAGTAGACCAAGACCTGCACAGCAAACTTGAACAGGGTGACCATCTGCTAAAACTGAAGATGTCTGTCTCCTAACACGGTGGCCCAAATGTCCAGGACGTGATTGAAAATTTCTCATCATACCAAGAACCAGGAAAATCACAACTTTAATGCAAAGAGACAATCAGCTGAGAACAATTAACACTGAAATTAATCAGATATTGGAATTACCTACTGGAAATTGTAAGGCAGCCTTCATCAACATGCTTCAACAAGCAATACAAATTCTCCTGAAACAAACAATAGCAGGAAAATGACAGATCCCTGGACGTACCATTGAAAGTGACAGGCCCGGCCAGCTTCATGAGGGCGATGTCATTGCCCAGTCTCTTTGGCTTGTACTTGCTGTGATAGATGATTTTTTCCACCAGATGGGAGGGGGCTGGACTGTCTAGCAGGGAAACAAGGCCCACCTGGATGGTCCAGGACTTGGGGAGGTAGAGACTGAAATGAGAGAGACCCAAGCACTTTCACCCACACATCACAAGTCTCCCGAGAGCCAGTGCTAAGGAGATGGCAGGAGATGCCCCCACAAGCCCTGCAGAAGTGCAGATCCACCCATGTGTCCCCTAGACAGGTCTTGATCTCTGCACCTCTGGACATTTGAGAAATGAGCTCACCTTTCCATAATGGCCCATTCTCCATCAGAAATTGAAATAGAGGCAGGTGGAAATAACACAGACACTTGCTACTGTGTTTGGAAGTAGTTTCTGTGGTTTTCTTCCACACCAAACCCCCTAACAGAGATTGCTCTGGGGAGACCCCTGCCCACCCTGCACCATCCCTCTCTCTCTCAGTCACAACATGGTCCATGGGAATGAGCTACAAGGAGGTCTAGGGGATTTGCATTGCTGGGTTTCCTATACATGAGAGTTTCCTTCCCCTTTTTCTATCTTTTCTGTAAGAGCTGAAGGTCCTTAAAATGATCCTGGGGTCACCAATCCCACCTAGCTGATGGAGCTGGATCCACAGTGAGGAGGGTCTGTGGACATTACCTTGTGATGATCTGGTCTGTTTTCATGCTTTCTTGACCTGTCTTGCTGCTGACCACCCAAATCAGCCTTGTCCCCACGTGGCTTGTACTGGACAGGGGTCTGTGGGAGATGAGGATGCCCCCCCACCAGGAGGTCAGGAGAACTCACTCATAAACACAGTGGGCAGCGGTGACAACCCACAGCGGGGTAATGACGGACCCTCCACACAAGTGGTAGCCCTGGAACTGCAGGCTGGCCTGCCAGGGCCACTGTGCCAGCGAAGATGTGTTTCCACCCACGATGCGGGGGCTGGAGCCAGTCCTCAGACCGCAGGCTGCAGGGGGATAGGGAGCGGTGGGGCGGGTGCCTCGGGGAAAGGGTGGAGGCAAGTCACCTGAGACAGGGGATGGGCAGGGTGCTGTGGGGTGCAGTGGGCACAGCCCATTAGAGCAAAGAGCTGGGAGCTAGCATTGACCTCCCCATGACACTCATGTCCCCAGGATGGTGACAGCACTCTGGGAGCTGGGGAGCCTCACAAATGCAGGGACTGACTTCTTCAGCTCCAGCCCCTGCAACAAGAGCCCCCTGCCAGGAACAAGAGCGTCCTGCCCAGGCTAGGGCTGAGGGGGGTGGACAGAGCAGGCTGTGCCCACTTTTCTGGTGGGGGGAGGGGAAATGTGAGTTAGGCGGTTGCAGCCACCCTGGAATGACAGAACTCTGTGCACTGTGGTCCTGTCTGCTGCTGAGAAGTCTCTCCAGGTTGACTCCCCTGACCTGGCATGTGGGGTCACAGAGCTCCCACCCAGCACCCAGGAGGAAGGGCCTGATGGCAGAGCGGGCCAAGCAGAGGGAATAGGAGCCTGTGAGCCAGGGCTTCCATCTGTTTCTCTCTGCAGTCCTGCAACTCTCACCTGAGCACTTCAAGGTAATCACGTGGCCCGAGGTACATTCCTCCCTAAATGGAAAAAGAGTGTGTTTAATGAAACACCCCAGGCCTCAAAGAGTCAGGTATCACTGAAGCATCTTAGCACTCACACACCCAAGGCCTGGGAACCACTTTTTTTTTTTTAACTTAAATCTTGAGCTAAAAAAAATAAATAAATAAACTCTATTCCCTGGCTCTTGAATACAGATTTCAATTTTTAGTCTATTAAAAAAAAC
The DNA here is from genome assembly GCF_019320065.1 of Cervus canadensis. Classification (NCBI taxonomy): domain Eukaryota; kingdom Metazoa; phylum Chordata; class Mammalia; order Artiodactyla; family Cervidae; genus Cervus; species Cervus canadensis. The sequence goes on from NC_057392.1 coordinate 20,179,543, forward strand.
CAAATCATTAACAACCGGTGACCAAGTGAAGTGTGGTGTATGTGTGACCACTGCTGAGTATTTCTAGGCTTTGTATAGCTAACGATAAGAGACAAATAATGAGCTATATTAGATAAACATATACTGGTATCATTTGTTTGTCCATTTTACTCCGATGTCCTTCACTGGCCCCTGTGAGACACAGAATGTCCATCAGATGGCGTGACGGGCTCCCCTGGCACCAAGTCCTTGCAGCCTGGGACACACACATGTCAGACAGAAAAACCCACCCTGTGAGCCCTCTGTAAATTCCTGCCTCTAGAGCCCAGTCCTGTCATTAATCATGCAAGAAAAAGCAAATGTCACCAGTCCAGGGTTTTAGGACCCAAGAGATGAACTGTCCCTGCAAACTGCATGTGGGTCCAGGGGGGCAATTATCAACTCCATGATGGTAGGCTGAAGACTATTGTTTCCTGGAGCAGAGGATATACTTCTCTCGGGGTTTGGTCCAAGAAGTCAGGAAGAGTATAAAATGTGAGTTCAGAAAGCCTGTGGTACCTCCTTGCATCAGGCAGGTGACCCCTCTAAGCTTCAGGCACCTGTCATTTACGGATACCTCATTTCACTTTCCTTCGAAGATCTCCTGGAGGAGGAAATGGCTACCCTCCTCAGTATTCTAGCCTGGGAAATCCCATGGACAAAGGAACCTGGCAGGCTGCACTCCACGGGGTCGCAAGGAGTCAGACACGACTGAGCAACTGACTGATTGACTGACTGACAAGTTATTTGGGGAAACATGTAATACAAATGGTGAACATTAAAGTACTTTGTAAATAAAGAAAGTTAAGTTTCTTTCTTAATTCCTTTCTTTCTAATATTTTTCCCTCCTTCCTTCCCTCCCTTCTTTTCCCCAAACACATCTGCAGCACCCACTATGTGCCCAGCCAGTACCGCACTTCCCCACATCAGGTGGCCACTTCATCATCCTTCCTCCGTTTCTCTGCTGGGCTGTATCTGCCTGGTTTGGGGTTAAGTTCCTGTCCCCCAGCCTGGTGTGTCCACCCTATCTAACCAAACTGGCCAAGCCCTCAACTTGCACTTGGAGGACACAACCTCATCGTCAAACTCAGGGCATGACTAGGCAGAGGGGACCCGGCACCACCTGGCCACTTACCTCACGTACACCGAGTGGTGTAAAGCGGTCACTTTGTCATCTGGCAAGAGGTGATTGATGGACACGAAGTCCTCTCGAAACTGCTCTTCGAGCAAGTCCACTCTGAGGGTGTCTGAACTCACGTAGCTGCAAGCACATTGGACATGCAGACCGGACCTGAGAAATTCACTCTGCGCCCCCAAATCAACCTGGGCTCAAGTCAAAGTGTCACAGGTATCACACTGTGTGGGGGGAAGGAAGGTCCTGCTGTGCTCCCAAACCATCAGTGGCTTCCTTCTGCCAACCTAGCAAGGCATTTCAGACCTGGAAGAGTCTGGGACAGCCCCCTCCCTGAAGTCCATTCGCCCACTCCCAGCTCCAGGCACGTGGGAGAGAGGACTACTTCCTGATGTAGCTAGGTGGACCTCCACCTTGATACTGCCTAAAACAAGTCCCAGGGGGGACAGAACGTGGAAGTCCAGTGGGTGTTTTCAGGTGGGCACCAAAATGGGGATGCTGAGAAACCCAGGTGGGAATGGAAGATTTTCCCAGGCTGCCCAGAGCGGATGGGGCTCCTGTTACAGAGAGATGAGCAGGAGACACAGCACTTTGGGGGGCTCCAGGACAAGCCCGTGTTTGAAGGGCCAGTAGAGAATGATGAAGAGGACATAATTTTTTTCAGATCAGGTGTTGGAAGAGTTATGACATAGCAGGACGTGGAACAAGCAAAAGACAAAGTCTCTGACTTGCTTCACTCTTGAAGGCACCAACTTATCACACAGGATCTCATCAGGTCACTGCAAATGCAGAGGGGCGGGGCCGGTGGCAGGCATGGGATACAAAGTCCAGCTGGGTTTGGTTTGGAGGAAAATGTAATCAAGGCCGTGGCACTGACCCTCCCATCCTCCCCAGGTATTGCTCAACCCGCTGATATGGCAGGCACCAGGTGAAAGAGCCAGTTGTCACTGAGATGGAGGTCCCAGCGTAGGTGGGCTGGGCTGCAGGCGGGGCAGTGGGGATGATGCAAAGGCATCCCAAGGGCTGCTACTGGAGTCCCACAAATCCTCAAAGTCTCAGTGGCAATGATAGCCATGACCGCAGTCTTACGGGGTATCCCTGGGGTCCAGGCTGGCTTTGAAGCACTGAGACACTTGAACCTCACAGCGACCCTCTAACGCGGGTACTATTATTAGCCTTGATTTTGAGGCCCAGTCATACGACAGGGCTGCATGTGCACTGGGGTTTGGACCCAGGCAATCTGAGTTGTCAGTCCATCTTTTCTTTTTATCACAGACCTCTGACACGGTATGCTGTAGTGCTCAGGGATCAAAGGAGGGCTTTCGAGAGAGAAGTAGAACAAACAAGAACAGATACAGAATAAACCTTAGAACTGGAGCAAGAGATAGGGAAGCAAAGAGCAAGTTTAGACGGAAGAAAAATGGACACTGTTGAGGGGATAGCCTGGAAACTTGCTTCCACTGGACTTACCCTGAGAGGGAACAGGGAATGACCATCCTGGCAGATAGGGAGGGGTGAGCAAAGGAACGAGGGCTGCCAGGAGGGGTTGGATCCGGGGAGGGGAGTCACTGGGCCCTTCAGCTTGATGGGGAGGAGGTCAAGGATTCCAGAAGGGGAAGTATTCCAGGAGGGAGAGGCAGGGAAGGCCGAAGGGAAGAGGAAGGGACGCCCCCTAGTGAGGCCAAGAAACCACCTACCAGGGAGCAGAAATGTCCAAGGGAAGCTTTCAGGTGTGAGCCGTGGTGGTGGGGCTTGCGTGTGTGTCTGTGTAATTGGTGTGTGTGTGTGAGATATGGTGTTGCGTGATGTGGTATGTGTATGGTGTGTAGTGTGTGAGTATGGTGTGTTTGCAGTGTGTGTGTGGTGTGTGTGTAGTGTGTGAGTAAGAACTGCATGGTGTGTTTGCAGTGTGTGTGTATGTATGTGTGTGTGTGCTCTGAGAGCTTCCTCCAAGTCTATGAGGAGTTGAGCCTACATCACTTCTGAAGGCAATTGTGGGAGTGATTTGCTGTTGTCATCGGCCTAGAAGTGCAGCTGATTCCTGAATTCAGGTCATTGCTGGAGAAGAGGGGGCGGGTCTCAGGGAAACAGGCTGGAGGGCAGGTTTCACCAGCTTTGGAGGAAGAAGCTAAGAATATGATACTTCACATTTTGCAAGTCCAGGGCCCCTGGGTCCAGAGCACTGAGGTTTTGATGCCCATTTCCTTGGGTACAAACAGGGATGCTCACGTTCTGTGGGTAGTGTGAGCACTCAGAGCCGGCATACTTTGAACTCTGAGAATCCGGAGCAAAAGGGGAGCAAGAGAAATGTCCTGGGCAGCTGCTTGGGGGTCTGAAGGAAGAAGCCAGGAGAGGGGAGGGGTTGCATCAGGGCAAAAATATGTCGCCCCTGTGCAAAAAGTCACATAGGCAACACAGAGTGCTAAAATGCAGAGATTTTACTGCAAGAGTTCTTTTTCCAATTTAGTGCTAAACAACTGCTTTAAATGATTAGACTTTCATTAAATCACTGACTTCTCAAACTTGACTCTCTGGTGTTCCTTGGGAAGTGGGACCAAGCAGGGTGGTGGCTGGAAGCTCCCCTGCAACTATGGTCAGAGGAACCGGGGGTTCGATCTTCAGCTCTGAAGCTCTTTACTGAATGTTTGCATCTAGGGTCCTGGCCTGAGATGCGCCCAAACATGCCACATCCCTTAGTGTGTTGGGACCTTGGTTTGTGACGTCAGACATTGTGAGGTTGCCATGAGGATGTCAAGGCGCCCTGTGGGTGCCCAGATAAACAGCAGCTGTCTGCCCTCATCGTGATCACTGCTTGCGTCCTGCCTACCGCTGGACACTCTGAATTACCTTGGAAACCCCAGCTGGGCGCAGGCGACAGTTGCATGATGACTCTTCCAGTCCTCGGCGCACACGGTCCTCCAGGTGGCAGCCGTGAACACCTGGAGCACGGCGTTCCGACCACTCACACGGACTGGCCGGCACACAAGAAGACAGGTCGTTAGTGCCCGCAGGGCCCTGAGACCTGGCAGAGTTCCTCTGAAGCCAGCCCAGACCCTCCTGTGCTGAGTCTGACCTCCCCCTGACCAGCATCCCACTCCCACAGGGCAGCCACAGTTTTTATCATCTGGACCTGAGTCTCTTCCAATTGCTTATGGAGTCCCCCCAACTTAATTTAAGGTCCATATAAGCCCTCCCTTAACAACCAGCCCAGAGTCTCCTGGGGTGAATGTCTGTTGGGTCCCAGGTCTTGACAATGGCATTGCCTTGGACCCATTTCACAGATGAGGAAGGTCAAGGCCGAGTTTTACTGACATCCTCCCGCTTTTGCAGTGAAAAGGCATGACTTTACCACATCGGTATTCATCCTCCCCGTCTCTGCAGTCTGACACCCCGTCACATCGAGCCGTCAGCTCAATACACTTAAAAGTCGACCGGCACTTGTACTTCCCGGAGCAGTCAAAGTGGACTGAGGAAAGGAGAGGGGGTGTCAAGGAGGGGCTGCTTCAGTGCGCCCCACAGACAACCATGCACCTGCCACGCAGCCTTGAACTTGCTCCAGAGTCACAGAAGCTGCACCGAAACTGCAGCCCTGCCAGCAACCTGCTCCTCTCAGCCCAGTTTCTATTCTGGATTCCAGAGGGTGGGGCAGCTGCACCCCACTCTGTCTCCCTAAGTGGCCTCAAGCCACAGCTCAAGATGAATTTAGACCTGGAGACTCAAGGTCAACTGAGAAAGTGCATGGCCGCGGCTGACTGGCTGAGCCAGTTGAGCAAGAAGCCCTGAGTGAGGACCCCAGCCTCCAGTCTACCTCCTGTCCTCTCTGACCCTGGGTGAGAAATGAGGGAACTGTGGACCCCAATGGCGAGCATATGGAGAGTTAAACTGATCTGAGAGCTCTTTATTTGAGGAGTAAATGAGAAGTTGTTCCCTATCAGAGACCATTCAAGTGATTCACTTTCTCAAAAGCCACTTGCACCTTATTTGAAACCTGGCTTGGCCTGGCATGAATGGCCTCCTTGTCTTCTCCACCGGCTCCACCCCCTCCTGCCTGTGGGTTCGGTTTCATCAGCTGCCTTTGGACACATCTAACAAGGCAGGCTCCTTGGTGACAAAGCCTTCAACGTGGCCAAAGGCTCTGACTGGGGCCCTCCAGAGTCCTGCAGGCAAATAGAGCTCAAATCAGCAAACCCAGAGAGTGTTTGCCTCAGTAATTAAGGCTGGGCAGTGGCCCTGGGAGGAAAGAGAACCTTGTGAGAGTCTAAATGCTTAACAAGTATTTGAGAAGCTACTAAATAATGGATGGTACTCACTGCCCAAACCGATGGCCAGCGCTAATATCAACGCAATTATCCCAATGACGATGATGGGAAAGAACTTCAATGGCAGCAGAGACAGGATCTGGGCAGCCACTGCATCGGCATCTAGAAACCAAAAAGTGGGGGAGGAAAGAGCAAAAGGCCATGGAACCACAAATTTGAATGAAAGAAAACAAAATTTAGCTATTCCTCCCCCTGTCCTCAATGCAGAGAATGTTCCAGCCAAAGAAAGCTGACTCATAGAAGTGATCGCCTATCAGGGGCACGTTCTCTAAAATTTGAGCCCGACGCTCCCTGACACCAACCCAGTTCTGTTCATCCTCCATTTGGGGATGATGTGATGGGTTTAACTGTGTCCCCCTGACATGTTGACATGTTTATGTTCAAACCCTCATAACTCAGAATATCATCTTATTTGGAAATAGAGTCTTTATAGAGATGATCAAATTAAAACAAGGTCATCAGTGTGGGCTTTAATCTAAAATGATTGGCATCCTTACAAACAGGGGAAATTCAGACATAGACCAATACGTGAAGAGGGAAGATAATGTGAAAAGACACGGGCAGAACACCATGTGAAGATGAAAGCAGAGACTGGGGTGACTCATCTATAAGCCAAGAAAGGCAGGATTATCAGCAACCCCCAGAATCTAAGAGGCAAGGAAGGATTTCCCTGCAGGTGTTAGAGGGAGCAATGCCCTGTCATCACCTTGGTTTTAGACTTCTAACCTCAAGATGGGGAGGTGATAGATTTCTGCTGTTTTAAGCCATGGAGTCTGTGGTGTTGGTGGCCCTAGGAAACTAATACAGAGGGGAGGTAGGACCCCACTTCCAAGGGTGTTTTCCTACAGAAGAGGGCAACATGGAAAACCCAAACAGGGTATTCTCAGGAGAGGAAGAGCTGGGACTTTTGAGACGGTCACCAGACGTCATGCAGGTCATTCTCCACCAGTCCTGGGTGCAGACACTGATGGCCTTCATTCCAGATCATATCTTGGAGAGTCCCCCTGCCTGTGCCTGGAAACCCACAACTTGAAATGAAGAAAGTGAAAGTGTTTGTTGCTCAGTCCTGTCCAACTGTCTGTGACCTCATGGACTGTAGCCCACCAGGCTCCTCTGTCCATGGGATTCTCCAGGCAAGAATATTGGAGTGGGTAGCCATTCCCTTCTCCAGGGGATCTTCCCAACCCAGGGATCAAACTCACATCTCCTGCATTGAAAATTCTTTACCATCTGAGCCACACAGGAAGACCCCTCTGACAATAAAGACTGTGGTTGCAAAATGATCAATAGCATTCCAAGTTGTCCAAAACGGAAGAGAATTGGGAAACAAAAATGAGAAGGGGGTGATGAAATAATAGGAAAGGAGAAAAGTGTAAAGAAGAAAAGGGCAGGGGGCGGGTGGGGAGAAAGAAGAATGAGGAGACAAGAGAAGCACACTAGGCTTAGTGCCAAGGGTACAGAGCAGGGTGGAGGGACCACTGGCATGATCCTTGTTTAGCCTTGGATGGAGGAGCAGGTGGCTTGGTCCAGGCTGCACTCTCAGCACCCAGAACAGCAGTGGCCACACTGCAGTCCTCAATACATGTTAGTAGATTGAATGGAGGGAGGAAGGGAGGGAGGGATGGGCAGATGGATGGACGGATGGATGGTTTCAGGATAATGAAGGTGGTTTTATCTCAGGGTCAGAGACCAGTTCTTTCCAGGATAACCAATTCACTGTTAGCAAAGCAGACTCCTCCCTTCTACCTTCCCTGCCCCAGGAAGCTTGCCCCAAACTAGTCAGTCTCCCCACTGAGATGCCCACTCTCCAGTCTCACTTACAACTCAGCATGAGCCCTGGATGGCCGCTCATCCTTCTAAATGTTCTGTAGCTAAGAGTGAGATTTAGGAAGTGAGCCCTAACTGTAGATCCAAGTGCAAGTCATTCAGTCGTGTCTGACTCTTTGCAACCCCATGGACTGTACAGTCCATGGAATTCTCCAGGTCAGAATACTGGAGTGGGTAGCCTTTCCCTTCTCCAGGGATCTTGCCAACCCAGGGATCGAACCCAGGCTGGCCACATTGCAGGTGGATTCTTTACCAGCTGAGCCACCAGGAAAGCCCAAGAATACTGGAGTGGGTAGCCTATCCCTTCCCCAGGGGATCTTCCTGACCCAGGAATCAGACCAGGGTCTCCTGCATTGCAGGCGGATTCTTTATCAACTAAGCCATCAGGGAAGCCCCAGTGAAAGTGAAAGTTGCTCAGTCCTGTCCGACTCTTTGTGATCCCATGGACTAGTTCTCGAGGCCAGATTACCGGAATGGGTAGCTTTTCCCCTTCTCTAGCAGATCTTCCCAACCCAGGAATCAAACCGGGTTGCCTATATTGCAGGCAGATTCTTTACCAACTGAGCTATCAAGGAAGCCCCTGTAGATCCAAAGATTCTCCTTCAGTTAGAACCTCTGTATCAGCTTACCTTTGCCCCTTTACAGCTCCTCAGCCTCATGCCCTGTGGCCCCCTCCTGGCCCCACCCCTCCCTCCTTGCTCTGTCTTTGAGGACAAGCTTGGAATAAAAAGCAAAAGGCATAATATCTCTCCAAAGAAGAAATGCAAATGATAAACAAGCACAAAAGAACCTTCAATCTCTTCAGAAATAGAAAAAGAAAAAAACAATTAGACATAATTGTGTATCAACTTTGCAGTGTATTATTATTAGCATTACTCCGGCTGAAGTCCAAGGGAAAAGAAATAGGTCTCCACTTAATAGTCAACAGGAGTATAATTTGTGTAAACTTTTTGAAAGTCAAACTGGAAATACGTATTGGTAAAGAATCTGCCTGCAATGCACAGACCCCCTGGAGAAGGGATAGGCTACCCACTCCAGTATTCTTGGGCTTTCCTGGTGGCTCAGCTGGTAAAGAATCCACCTGCAATGTGGTCAGCCTGGGTTCAATCCCTGGATTGGGAAGATCCCCTGGAGAAGGGAAAGGCTACCCACTCCAGTATTCTGGCCTGGAGAATTCCATGGACTGTATAGTTCGTGGGGTCACAAAAAGTCAGACATGACTGAGTGACTTTCACTTCACATCAAAAAGCTAAAAAATGGATAGACTATTTGACCTATTAATTTCATTTCTAGGAATTTATTCTAAAAAGTCATCAGAGATATACACAAAACTCTACAAACAAGTACACTTAAAGGAATGACCTTGATAATATTGATACATGGATACATGAAAATAGCCTAAGTGCCCCCCAAAAAGGAGCTGGTGAAATAGCAAATGGTATAGAAATGCTTAAAATGATAAAGAAGAGGACTCGGCAAACTTTTTTGTGAAGGACCCAATATAAATATTTTCAACTTTGTGGGCCATATTGGTCCCTGTCACCATTACTCAACTCTATAGCTATACATGACAGAAGCCAGACAAAATGTGAATAAATGGACGTCTGTGTTTCAATAAAACTTAATTTATAAAAACAGATGGTGGAAAAAAAAAAAAACAGATGGTGGGCCAGATTTGGCTCAGGAGCCATTGTTTGACAACCCTAAAAGGTTACTAATTACTTAATGCCATAGAAAGATGAACATGATATTTTTAAGTTTCAAAAAAGCTTCAAAATTGTACAAATAGCATACATAGATCTCATCTTATTACTCTTTGCCAGCCAATATTGCAGTTTTCATAAACTGAAGGTTTGTAGCAACACTGTATAGTCAGATAATGGCTAACATTATTTAGAAATAAGTTAACTGTTTAATTAAGTTACAACTCAATTTTTAACTAGGTATTATGTGCATTGTTATACATAATGCTGTTGCACAATGAATAGACTACACTATAGAATAAGTTTGACTTTTACATGTATGGGAAATCAAAAAATTAATATGACTCAATTACAGTATTTGCTTAACTGGTGAATTAAATGGTCTGGAACCAAACCCAAAATATCTCTGGGTTCTCCCTTTATATGTCACTTTCAAAGAGAAATACAGATATGTTGATAGGATAGGAAAAAGGCAAGAAAACCTATAAAATGCTATAGCATTATCTCTGAGTAAAAGTATAAAATTGTGGGTCATTTCAAAAAATCTTTTTGATTAACTATATTTTCTAAATTTCTATCATGAACAATGCATTGGCTTATTTAAAAAAGAAAAGTTTTTAAAAGTTTTTACTCTTTCCTGAAACTAGGAATTAATCATGGAAAAATTTTCAAAAATTAGCAGAAAAGAATATGTATACTGCTATTGATATTCATATGATATATATTATAAAGTATTAGCAACAATTATATGTCAAATGATGCCAAATGGCCACGTAGATTATACATCTACTTGATGCAAAGTTGTAATCCTATTTAAAAAAAGGGGGGCGGCATGTTTATAAAACCAAGAAAATACATGGAAAAATACATGTCTCTCTCTGCACTGTAGATGAACATGTATTTATAGACAAGGACACAGAGAAAATAAATAAGATATAAAACCCAGCTAAGTGTTGGTGGTCAGGTAATTGCAGGGCACTTTTTTCTTTCATTTGCACTGATGCTAATTTTTGAAAAGTGTTTGTAAATTGTGTATCTTTTCCCTTACTTCACCCTCTTCTCCCACCTCTCATTCGTTCACATCAATTGTCCAAGTGGTTTAAAAGGAATCATATGACAACTCCCCACACCATGCTTTCTGGAACCTCAGCAGAGCCCCCAAGTGTCCCCCAGTTCAGTCTTCTTGACCACATCCAGGACCAGGAGCCGCAGCTTCCTGTGACAAGTTCTGATAGGTTCTTGCCAAAAGGATCCTAACCAGGCATTAAAGAGCCCGCCGTTTCTCCAAGTGTTCATGACCCGCTTACAAAACCAACTTCCCTTCCTTTAGTTGCTAGAAGCAACTCCGTCACCTGCTGATGAATTTTAATCTAGGCATCCAATACCTTCAAGGGATCCAGCTTATTTTAAGTTTTCTGGAGGGGCTGGTGACCACTGACCGTCAGAACTTCCTGGAGAGCTCAGAGATTTCCTGGCCAGGATCTGACCCCTAACTCCCCAGGAGAAATTGGAGCCTCAATTTCTGAAAACTTCCATCCAGAAAAAAAAATACCACTTGTCTCCAGGGAGTTGTTCAAAGAGGCCTGAACAAAGTGATGGCCTTTTTAAAGCCCCTTCCCTCTGGAATTCTGCAAACCCAAGGAAGCGGCCTGTGAATGTGAGGACTCCTGGGGAGGTATTTCTACAGGGGACCTTCAACCACATGGATTATCTGTATCTGGGGAGTGAGGTGGGGGCAGACATTACACCTGGCCCCACTTACCTGGTGCAACAGGACTTATTTTCAAATCGTCAAGGCCGAAAAGCGATCTAAAGGAGAAGGGGGCTTCAGCTGCAGGCGGGTCGTTCTCCCCCATCGTGACTATTTCAGGACCTCGGAGGCTGGGCTCCACCTCCACCTCCACCTCCTTCTCGGGAAAGAACAGAGAGTGCTTCCTTCTCTATTTAGAGTATTCAGATCAAAAGAATCTTTGTCGAGAGAAATCTTTGAAATCTGACAATCCACATAAAATGCATTTGGTCCCGATAAATCAAAACTATTTGTCCAAGGAGAATGCATCTTTTTTTTTTTTTCCTGAGCCCCAGCAGATAACAGAGAAATGTCTAGAGAGAGCGAAAAACTATGAACATAACTCTTCCAAACATGATTTTCCCAGTTTGCTCAACCAATTTTCAGCTCAATTGAATAGCACGTCCTTAGAGATATGCTGGTTTACCGTTTCAAAGTCAGTGTGCCATTATTTTTCAGAAGATAAATTACTTTCAAACACTTTCCTCCTCTCTTTCATCCCTCATAAACTTGACCTTTGGCCTGCACAGGTGATAACACGTACCGTAATCATAAGTTTTGATACTTACATTATGTCCGTGCTAAAATGCAGACAGCACCAGGGAAGGGACGGTCATCCCCAGTATTTGGAGCCTCCGATAAACACAACCCTTTCCTGGCTCACACAGGCTTGACCTAATTAAGGATGGGAGGATCCTGGGCCTCTGGGTGCCCAGTCCCCCCCTTCCCTCACAAAGGAAGGAGTGGCTGGGTACTGACCAAGGACATGTACCAGAGCTACACTGGGGCTCTGTCCCCCCCAAGGGAATTCCACTTGTCATGATGCTGGACAGGTGAGAAGCCTTTGGAAGTCACTTCCAATAACTCAAAGAGGGATGGAGGGGGCAAGGAAGGGGCCTAATGTTCCCAACTAAATTCCAGCTTACTCTCCCAGGACTCAGGCATGAGTTCCCCAGGAAGCTGCTTCTTCAAAGAGCTAAAACCTAGAACATTCCAACAGTCATATAAACATGGATATATAGATCACACATTTTTATTTTCTGTTTACTTATAACATTTGAAATTCAAAAGGGAACTACTAAGCCTCTTAAACTCTATCTTCGTGCCATTTCTTGAAGTTATGAGAAAATCTAAGCAAGAGGTAAAAACGTTAAAAATGTTTATTTCATTTCCATTGCAAGAGTAGCTTCAAAGTGTATCTTAGAAACTAATCAATTCACACTCAACATTTTTTACTTTGATGCTTGCTGATACATGCTGCTTGCCATCAGCTTATGGCAAATTCCACAGCCCAACTTTAGAACAAACATAAGAATCAACAGCAAAATGCTTTCTGAAACAGGGAACATAGGTAAGGGAGTCCCTTCCCAACAGGTCATTGTTGGGAGGTTTCCACTGAGAAATGTTGAGAAGTCAACTTTTAGAATCATCTTCTCTCCACCCACCCACTTCACTCACCATTTCTGGAGCCGCCATCTTTCAAAGCACAAATAGCTTCCTTTTTCATTATAAATGCAAGCGTGATGGTAAGCAGGCCGCCAACAGCTTAGTCCAACCGGGAAATATTTCCACCGAGTCACTCAGCCTTGTCGACTCAGTCATCGCAGCAAATGGCAAGATCGCAGGCCTCTGTGTAACCCTACCTGGCAGCGACTATCAGGTAGCCACTGGGGGTTGACTGCAGAGACCAGGAGGGGAAAGTGTGGCTCACTTTTAATTAGTAAGTGAGCAACCTTTTCAGACACTTTTCATCCTAGAGGCTTTGGGTCACAGGCACCCCTTTTATTTAAAAGAACTGAGAGGTCCTGCCCGATGCCGAGCAAGCTCACCCAGGGGACAGGGAGATGCTTTGGTGGGTACTTCTACCCCCTGCATGCCTGAGTCTAGGTTTAGACTTGCAGCCACTCTGCAGACAAAAGACGAGGGACCTGCGCTCAGCACTGTGCAGAGACACTTTCTGGCTCTGTTCTGCAGGGGCCTCTGCCTCCCAAGAGGCCCCTGCATACAATACAGCTCCACTATGTGTAACCAGGAGAGCAAAGAGCCCTGCTGCTGTGGGCCGGGAACTAGGAGCCCCTTTGGAAGGCTGGGGAGAATGTGAGCTAGATGGAAATCAGGCATTCATTGATTTAGCAAATATTCACAGGCCATCTGCCATGGGCCAGCCATCTAGACGCAGAGCAGATGGCAAAGAGGTCAAAGGACTCACCTGTGGTTTCAGGTGAAGACAAATACTGGGAAGAGATGAGGCTGGGAGAGGCTTAGAGAATCGTGGGACACGGTGGTAGAAGAAGGCCTCCAGGAAGAAGTGACATTTTAGCAGAGCCCTTGATGACGTGATGAAGTGGGTCTTATGAGCTCGATACTGACCAGGATTCTTGACCTCCCTAATCAATAGAAATAGATAAGAGGCGAGATGAGAAATTCAGGCAAGGCTTTATAGGAGCTCCTGTGGCCCCAGGAAGGAGCAAGAACAAGGAAGTTTCTCTTGATTGCTCCTTGAGGAGGCTTGAGCAGGTTCCTTATACAGGTTGAAGGTGGAAGTGGGTCCAGTGGTCAGGCCGGAGGGGTGGCTTAGGTGGTTTGCCCACCCCTTTGGTCACATTGAGGGCAGGGGGCATGGGCAGTACCCTGCTTTTGCTCCCAGCTCTTCAGAAGTGGCAGTTGGGTGGTTTTGTTTTGGTCTTGTATTTTTTGTATCTTGTCCAGAATTTGTCCCCATTGTGCACGCACGCAGTTGTTTTTAGCCCCTTATACCTTCTTTGTATTGTGTTGCTTGAGGAGATATCTGTCCAGGAGCAAGCACCGCAGTAACGGTCTCAGATCCCAGCAAAGAGGGGAGGGGCTCCAAGCACGGGAGCATCAATGCCAAAGGCCCAGTGGAGGGAGTGAGCTAGTGGTGCTGGAGAAACTCAGGGAAGCCTCTGTGCCTGGAGAGGCTAATAGGCAGGTAAGGGCTTGGGCCCCTGGAAGGACTCTGGTTTGGTGTCTGTGTGAGGGACAGGTTGGAGGAGCTGAGCAGGGTTAGGTGGGGATCTACCCATGTGTGTAGGGTCAGGAGTGGGTGTAGAGAGCCAGGAGGAGGCTACTGAAAACCTGGGTCCCTGCAGCCACGACCAGGTGCTGATGGTGCAGGTGGAGATCAAGGCTGGATTTGGGGTTGATCTTTTTAATATCATGTTTATTTATTTATGCATTTATTTGTGGCTGTACTGGGTCTTCGTTGCCACACAGGTCTTTTCTCTAGCTGTGGCGAGTGGAGGTTATTCTTCGTTGCGGTGTGTGGGGTTCTTGTTGCAGTGGCTTGGGCTTCAGTAGTTGTGGCATGTGGGCTCAAAAGTTGCAGTTCTCAGGCTTCAAAGTACAGGCTCATAGTTGTGGCTCACTTTCATTCTTTCTTAACTATCATCTCCAGTCCCTGAAGAAATGAAATGAGAAGTGAAAGTGTTAGTCAGTCAGTCATGTCTGACTCTGTGCAACCCCATGGACTGTAGCCCACTAGTCTCCTCTGTCCATGGAATTCTCCAGGCAAGAATACTGGAGTGAGTTGCATTCCCTTCACCAGGGGATCTTCCTGACCCTGCGACCAAACCCAGGTCTCCCAAATTGCAGGCAGATTCTTCACCATCTGAGCCACCAGGGAAGCCTCCTTGAAGGAATATTTGCTCTTAAAGACAACGACAGGAAACTTAGAACCTCATCCTTCCTTTGCTTTTACCCAGATGTCGTGGGCACTGCTCCCAAGTGCAGTTCAATCCTTGGAGGACAGAGTCCAGAATGTACTTTTGGGTGTCCAGCACAATGATGAGTGTATGATGGGGCTCCATGTATACGAGCTGATTATAAACTAAGGTGGATGAACAATACTGAGTAGACATGCAGGAAACAAAAGCAATCACAAGGTCGTATTAACATGTGTTCACATGTTGGCACATGTGTCAGATGAGGTCAAAGATTGAGACAATTCACCAAGGGGGTATTAGGAAAAGAACCCATGGAGGTAGCTGGACTTCTACCACCATGAAGTAGCCTTTCAGAAAGGTAACTTACAATTCAATTTCATCAAGCTCACGATAAATGTTAAGAAAACAGAAATCAGCATACCTAGGGCTGGCATCTGGTATTTACCAAGCCGATGTCTTCAGAGGTCTTGGTTTGGAGGTGTGAGAAGGGCCATCCTCCCCCGAGGGCTCCCCCCAGGCTCTGTGAAGCTGTGGGAACCACCTGCAGACAGCCGGAGTTACAGGTGTGGTCTGTTGATTCCTTTAGTGAGTGAAGGGAGGGGTCAGTCACAGTAGAGACCATCAGTCAGGAAACTCAGTCTTCCCACAGCTGGCCTTTGAAGATAGCTTTTCATTCTAAGAAAAGTGAGTTAACCTCGATAAGGCATTTCCTGGTATACGGAAGTAAGTTTTTTTAAAAAATTAAAAAGATATATATTTTAGTGTTATAATCATCATTGCTCCAAAAGTGGTTCACTCTTAGAAGAGAAAAATGTGTTTGAGTAGAAGCTGTATTTCAGAGTCCAAAACTGCCTTTTTCCGTTTGGGTAGCAAGCTTTGTCTCTTTTCAGATGTTCAAATGTAAGATTTGCAATTCATTTTATTTTGAAGTGATTTCGTCTTTTGATGTCCTCAAGGGAAGAAGATAATACTTTAAAATATAATTCTCACATTTCATACTTAAAGGTGAAATATGAAAGCCTTTTCCCCTGAGATGGAAAACAATATAAGGAGATTCACTATATATAGACATATATTATATGTATTCAATATTTCATATGCGAGCCAGGGCAATAAAACCAGAAGGAGGAGGAGGGAGAGGGAAGGAGGAAGAAGAAAGAATAAGGAAAAAAGATGAAAGAAGAGAAGAAAAAAGAAAGGAATAATGGGAGGAAGTTTTGAAAGAGAGAAGGAAAGAAGTAAGCAAGGGATGGAGAATTTTTAAAAGAAAATATGTACTGGCTAATAAAAAGAAATAAAGCTATTATTCATTAATAGACAAAACTATTCTGCACATAGAATACCTTTAAAATTCTAAAGATAAACTATTGGAATTAACAAATTATTCAAGCAAGACTGGTGAATATAATTTAAATATAAAATAATGTGAAACCAATAGTATTTTGATCTCTGAGCAACAGAATCAGAACATGAAATTTCAAAAAGATATAATTTACAGTGCATCAATAATAATCAAATATCTAAGAATAATTGAATCGATATCGCAAAATGTGAAAATTAAGAGGGAAACCTCACTGAAATGGAATTGAGAGGCCAGAAGGGGGAGCTCTCGCAGACATACAGGTAGAAATGCCAGTTTCAGGACGAACTATCAATAACAGACCCCAACAGAAGAATCATCAAGAGGAAAGAATTACCAGTAATGAGGCCCCAGCAGGAAAAGATGCACACTGCACCTTCTTCAAGGAATTGACCAACTCGGTAACTCAGCCAATGAGAAACCATCATCACCTTGAACTCTCACTTTTCTCCAATGGACTTAGTTCAAAATAAGCCCTCCCAACCTCCTCTTTTTTAGCTATAAAGTAATGTTCCTTTCCTTTATTTACTGGACTTGTCCATGATTTTTACTTTGATTTGCTTGTCCCAAATTGCAATTCTTTGTTATTCTCAAATGAACCCATTTTTGCTGTAAAGTAACTGACTTGTATTTTCTTAAGATCAACAATCTGGACACAGAAATTATGTAACAATTGGAAGTGCCTGGAACTTTGGCAGCTCACATAAGATGGTCAAATTCCTTGAAAAACAATTCGAGAAAACAGAAGAAGACTAGTCCTATACCATTTAAATAAATTAAATCTACAGTTTAAAGTGAAAGTGAAAGCATTAGTCACTCAGCTGTGTTCGAATCTTTGCAACCCCATGGACTGCAACCCACCAGGCTCCTCTGTTTATGGGGATTCTCCAGGCAAGAATACTGGAGTAGGTGGCCATGCCCCTCTCCAGGGGATCTTCCCCACCCAGGGATCGAACTCAGGTCCCCTGCATTGCAGGCAGATACTTTACCATCTGAGCCACTTCACCCAAAAGAGGTGAAGGCTCTGATGACTTCGCTGATAAATTTTTTCAAGTAATTTAAGAAAGAAACTGTATCAACCTTACAAAAACTCAAGAACTTGGAAAGCGATAGCACCTACCAACTTATTTATGAGAGCAGAATAACACTGACCCTTAGGGTGACCAACTGACCCCTCAACTTCCTGGGACTGAGGGGGTTTCCAAGGATAGGAACTTTTCATGCTAAGACCAAGAAATTCACAGGTCAATCAGAATGAGTTGATCACTCTACTGACAAAACCTGACAAGAAATTACAAGAAAACAACTGGACACGCTAACTTACAATTATTGGTGCAAAAATTTTAAGCAAAGCATTAACAAATTGATTCCAGCAAGCCAGGTGGTGCTAGTGTTAGAGAACCTGCGTGCTGATGTAGGAGGCATAAGAGAAATGGGTTTGATCCCTGGGTCAGGAAGATTCCCTGGAGGAGGAAATGGCAAGCCACTCCGGTATTCTTGCTGGAAGAATCCCATGGAAAGAGGAGCCTGGCAGGCTAGTCCATGGGGCCGCAAAGAGTCGGACACAACTGAGCATGCACACCAATATATATAAAGGGTAACACATTATGGCCAAGGAGGTTTTCTCTTTGGAAAATAAGATCCATTTAACATTCAAGAGTCCATTGGTATCAAACTCTCTAAGGCCAGGTTTTCTTCATATACTTCAACCAGAACAACAAATATTGATGTTGATTTGAATGCAGAAGCAGAAGTGACAATTCAGGTGTCTTCTAATGTTAAGTTGGATACTAAAGAGATTTGCAAAAATGTAAAACATGCCAATCTTATTAGTAATTTTTTTGTTTTGTAAAATATAGTTTTCTGTCACCAAAATATGATATTTACATTAAGATATAATGGTTTATTTTTGTTATTTTTAAATGGATTAATAAAATTATTTTAATTTGTAGGTTTTTAAAAAAGTCAATTGGTATAATTATCGAATAAAGAAGGAAAACAATATGATCACCATAATAGATGCAGAAAAAGCATAAGATAAAATTTAATATCTATTAGTGACATTTTAACACACTCCAGTAAACCAGGAGTGAAAAGGAATTTCTTTTATTTGATAAAGACTGCCTACCAAAAAGTCACTTTTATGGAGGTCTTTGCCAGACAATATGGCAAAAAGAGGAAATAAAGTTCATAAATATTAAATAAATGAAGTTTATAAATATTAAAAAGTGAGGGGGAAACAGTCCTTATTTGAGGATTACATAATTGTGTACATATGAAATTCAAGAGAATCTACAAAATATTAGAATTTATGTGACTTTTGTCAGATTACTGGATGTGATGTCAGTACACATAAATCAATCATGTTTTTATACACAGGCAACAAACAAATGTAAGTAGAAATTATTTTTAAACAACAGTACCAAAAACAAGCAACGCGGAGGAATGAACCTAATGACAGAAGCATAAAGCCCTGAAAACTGCAAAGCATTATTAAGAGAAATTAAATAGACAGATATATCATATTTATAGAATGAAAGACTCGGTATTGTTGAAATTGATCTACAGAGTCAGCAAAACCTCAAACAAAATCCCAGCAGGATTTGTTTTCTGTTTTTTTGGTGGAAATTGGCACACTGCTTTTTATTGTCCTTTGGATTCCTTTTCTTTCCTTTTTTAAAATCAATTTTATTGAGGTTTAGTTTACACACTATAAAATGCATTCATCCTAAGTGTTAGTTCAGTCATTCTAAGTGTTTAGTTCATATCTATGTGCCTATATAGTCATCACCAAATCGGGAAATAGAATATTTCCGTTACCCTGCAAAGCCCCTAGATATACTAGTTTTGGTCAACCACTTAATCTACTTTCTGTTTCTATAGATTAGTTTTATCATTTTTAGGATTTCATTTAAATAAAATCATATAGCATGATTTTGTCTCTGGCTTTTTTTAAACCAACATAATGTTCTTTTAAATTCATCCATGATATTGCATGAATCTACAGTGTGTTCCTTATTATAGATAAATGTCATCCCATTGATTGAGCACACCATAATTTGTGTATCCATTCACTAGTTGATGGACATGTGAATTTTTTCCGGTTTGGGTCTCCTATGAATAAAGCCATCACGGAGGTCCAGGTACAAGTTTTAGTGGACACACATCTTTATTTCTCCCTGGAAGATTGCTAGGAATGACTTGGTCATATAGCAAATGTATGTTTAACTCAAGAAACTCAAATGTCAAAATGTTGGACAATTTTGCATTCCCACCAACACCATATGAGAGTTCCAATTATTCCACAGCCTTGCCAAAACTTGGTACTGTCTGTCTTTTCAAATTTAGCTCTTCTAGTAGGTGTATTTGGGCTTCCCTCAGATTGTAAAGAATCTGCCTGCAATGTGGGAGACTTGGGTTCAATCCCTGGGTTGGGAAGATCCCTTGGAGGAGGGCGTGGCAATCCACTCCAGTATTCTTGCCTGGAAAATCACCATGGACAGAGGAGCCTGGCGGCCCACAGTCTATAGGGATACAAAGAGTCAGACGTGACTGAGCGACTAAGCACAGCACAGTAAGTGTATTCGGCATCACATTGTGGTTTTAATTTTCATTTCCCTGATGACTAATGATATTGAATAGCTTTCGCATCCTCAATAGCCATTTCTGTATCTTCTTCTGTTAAGTGTTCATTTAGATCTTTTGCCTGTTTCTAAACTGGATTTTTTTGTTTTCTTATTATTGATAAAAGTGTATATATATATATATATATATATATATATGTATATATATATATAAGAGTGGGACACAACCGAGCGACTAACACTTTCATTTTTGGGCTTCCCTGGTGACTTGATGGTAAAGAATCTGCCTGCAATGCTGGAGACCCAGGTTTGGTTCCTGGGTTGGGAAGACCCCCTGGAGAAATGAATGGCAACCCACTCCAGTATCCTTGCCTGGAGAATCCCATGGACAGAGGAACCTGGCAGGCTACAGCTCATGGGATTGCAGAGTGGGACACGACTGAATGACTAACATTACTATACCCACAGTATACAATTACAGTATACAAAATACATATACAATTATATTATATTATATTATATTATATTCTGGATTTAAGTCCTTTGTCAGGCGTGTATATGATGATATCCTATCCCTGTCTGTGCATCGCCTTTTTATTTTCCTTATGATGTCTTTTAAAGAGTAAATGTTTTCCATTTTGAAGCCAAATTTATCAATTTTCTGCTTGTAAGATTCATGCTTTTTATGTACTAAGAAAACTTGGCAATCTCCAACATAGCAAAGATTTCTTTTTTCTTTTAGAAGTTCCACAGTTTTAGCTTTTACATTTAGGTCCATGATACATTTTGAGTTAATTTGGGGACATGATGTGAAGAAAGTGTTGAGATTCATACATACTTTCTCCATACTGAAATGCAGTTTACAGCACTATTTGTTGAAAGCATTATCCTCTTCCCTATGAATTACATCAGCTTCCCTGGAGGCTTAGACTGTAAAAAGCTCGCCTGCCAACGTGGGAGACCCCGGTTCGATCCCTGGGTCAGGAAGATCCCCTGGAGAAGGGAATGGCAACCCACTCCAGTGTTCTTGCCTGGAGAATCTCATGGACAGAGGAGCCTGGCGGGCTACAGTCCATGGGGTCGCAAAGCACTGGGCACGATTGAGTGACTAACACTTTATGAATTACATTGGCCTCTTTGTTGAGAACTTTCTGTACCTTCCAATGGCTCACTACAGCAACTTGACTTTTAAATTTATATGAAAAATCAAAGGGTGTAGAGCAGCAAGACAATCTTGAAGGAGGAGACAATGTCAGAGGGTTCAGTACTACAGTAATTAAAATAGTGTAATGTGGACACAAAATTGAACAAATCAAATAATAAAGCGTAATAGAGTCAGAAACAGGCTGATACTTATTCAATCAACTGACTTACAGTAAACATTCTACTGCAATTCACTGGGCAAAGGATCCTCCTTTCAATGAAGAAAAACGTGGGGAAATAAATGAACTTTCACTTCTACCTCCCACCATATATAAAATTAACTTAAATGGATAGTAGAGCTTAATATGAATTGTAAGCTTGGTAAAGTGCCAAGAAGAAAACATAGGAGACTATCTACATCCATGTTGTATTAACAGTGATTTATTCAACAGGATGTAGAAAATCCTAACAATAAGAGAAAAGATTGCTAAATTAATTAAATGTTGTTCCTCCCAAAGACATTACTAAGAGATGTTTAAAAAGCAAACCACAGCTTGGAAGAAGTTATTGCATGTGTTCAGTCACTTCAGTCATGTCCAACTCTTTGTGACCCCATGGACTGTAGCCCGCCAGACTCCTCTGTCCATGGGGATTCTCCAGGCAAGAATACTGGAGTGAGTTGCCATGCTCTCAACCAGGGGATCTTCCTGACCCAGGGACCGAACCTAAGTCTCCTGCGTCTCCCACATTGCAGTAGGAGTCTTTACCCACTGAGCTGGAAGGCCAGAAAAAGTTATTCAGTTCAGTTCAGTTGCTCAGTCGTGTCTGACTCTTTGTGACCCCACGGACTGCAGCACGCCAGGCTTCCCTGTCCTTCACCATCTCCTGAAGTTTGCTCAAACTCATGTCCATTGAGTCAGTGATACCATCCAACCCTCTCATTTCCTGTTATCCCCTTCTCCTCCTGCCTTCAATCTTTCCCAGAATCAGGGTCTTTTCTAATGAGTTGGTTCTTCACATCAGGTGGCCAGAGTATTGGAGCTTCAGCTTCAGCGTCAGTCCTTCCAATGAATATTCAGGGATGATTTCCTTTAGGATTGACTGGTTTGATCTCCTTGCAGTCCAAGGGACTCTCAAGAGACCTCTCTAACACCACAGTTCAAAAGCATCAATTCTTTAGCCTCAGACTTCTTTATGGTCCAACTCTCACACCCATACATGACTACTGGAAAAACCATAGTTTTGACTAGACACCGCTTAGTTGGCAAAGTATTGTCTCTGCTTTTTATATGCTGTCTAAGTAGGTCATAGCTTTTCTTCCAAGAAGCAAGTGTCTTTTAATTTCTTGGCTGCAGTCACCATCTGCAGTGAATTTGGAGCCCAAGAAAATAAAGTCTGTCACTGTTTCCACTGTACCCCATCTATTTACCATGAAGTGATGGGACCAGATGTCATGATCTTCGTTTTTTGAATGTTGAGTTTTCAGCCAGCTTTTTCACTCTCCTCTTTCACTTTCATAAGAGGCTTTTTAGTTCCTCATCACTTTCTGCCATAAGGGTGGTGTCATCTGCATGTCTGAGGTTATTGATATTTCTCTGGGCAATCTTGATTCCAGCTTGTGCTTCATCCAGCCCAGCATTTCACATGATGTACTCTGCATACAAGTTAAATAAGCAGGGTGATAATAGACAGCCTTGATGTACTCCTTTCCCAATTTGGAACCAGTCTGTTGTTCCATGTCCAGTTCTAACGGTTGCTTCTTGACTTGCATACAGATTTCTTAGAAGGCTGGTCAGGTGGTCTGGTATTGCCATCTCTCTAAGAGTTTTCCACAATTTGTTGTGATCCACAGAGTCAAAGACTAGCATAATCACTGAAGCAGAAGTAGATGCTTTATACATGCACACACTACTACGTATACCATAGATGACTAATGAGAAACTACTGCTCAGCTCAGGGAACTCTACTCACTGCTCTGTGTTGACCTAAGTGGGAAGGAAGTCCAAGAAAGAGGGGATGTACCTACACATATTGATGATTACTGTACCACAGAAACAGAGCATTATAAACAATGATACTCGAATAAAAAATCTTTTAAAAATGATAAAACACTAAAAATTAATTAAAAATAAAATAATAAATGAAGTCATCCAACAAAAGATTCCTCTCCAGAGTTTCCACAAATGGATAAGAAAGCCCAAACAACCCAATTGAAAAATGGCGGACTGCTAGAAGAGGCCCTTCCCCTAAGAGGAAGTCCAGATGGCCAATAACCCATCTCAAGGTGCTCATGTCATTGCCCTCTGGGGAAATGCAAATTTAGAACCACAGTGAGATACCACGGCACACCCCCAGATTGGCTGCATGACTGATAACATCAAGTGTGGGCAGGAGTTTCAATCCGCTGCTGCCGAGGGAGCGAGCTGGTACGACTGCTGAGTGAAATTGCTTGGCAGTGTCTGATGGAGGAGGCACATGTCCTGTGATCACACAGTCCCACCCTGAGACAGGTGCCTAACAGAAATGCATGCCTTGGGTGCTCAAAGAAATATACCAAGAATGTCTGAAGCGGCAAAATTGAAAGGCACCCAAATGTACATCAACTGGGAACTAGAGAAATAAAGCACGGTGCCTTTATCTGATGGTACACTATACAACAATACAGTGAAATACGGTTACTCTCAACATGGATAAATTTCATGCTCGTGATTTTGGGCAAAAGGAACCAGACATGGAAGAGAACATACTATACAGTTCTGTTTCTGTCAGGTTCAAAGATGAGTAAAATGAATATACAAGTGAGAGCAACAGCTACCTTTTAGTGGGAGAGGGAGGAGAAAACGAGGAGGCTGGGGGTGAGGCACTGGGGCCCGGGGGGCTTCCAAGGTTCTGATGATGTTTAGAACAGAGGATCTCAACTTTGGCACTGGACCCTTCTTTGCTGTCGTGTAGGCTGCAGCATTCCTGGCCTCCCTTGACTAGGCACCGTTAGCAAACACTCCCTCATCTGGTTGTGACAATCAAAATGTCTCCCAACAATAGCAGTGGTCCCAGGGAATGGGGGCCAAAATTCCCAGGTCAAGGACCTCTGTTTTACTGCTGGTCCTGGAGGATTGGGGAGGTCAGTTGACTAGGAAAACGCAAGGAACTGTAACGTAGGATTCATCAGCTTTTCTGCATGCGTGTTAAACTTTATAAAGTTTTTACAGAAAAGAAGTCAATGAACAACTAAAAGAGCCAAAAATTTTAGAACTATGAGGGACAACAGATACAGTGTAGTTTAATGTCTTCTACAGATAGGGAAACTAAGATCCAGGTGGCTCACGGTTCTGCCAACCCAGTAGAGAACCCCACCCCGGATTCTCTTCCCCGAGCCTCCCTCCCCACCCATGCCAGGCAGACTCCTCCCAAGTGCAACCCAAGTCAGAACCAAGGCCGATCCCATGACTTCCTGACCCCAAACCCCACTGTGGAAGAGGCTTGGTGGACCCTGCACCCATACTCTGCAAAGAGAACTCTGAAAAGCAGTATCTCATGCAAACAGGATATTAGCTTTGTCAGAAAGATCAGAAAGGGCTTGAGGTTTTCTTCTCAGCCTCAGCCTCTCAGCTTTATCTGCTCGCCTCAGTCTGTAGCAGGAAGCGATGGCAGGGGGCGAGACCCAGCTCTATGCCAAGGTCTTCAACAAACTCAAGTGCCGCAGCACCCCCTCCCTCCTGGACCCCCTCCTGGGCATGGGCTTCCCGGCGCACACCGCGTAAGTACCGCTCGGCCTGGCCCGGCTCCCCGGACCCCAAGCTGACCCTGCTGTGGCCACAGAACTGCGGGCGGCTCAGAGCCCTGACTTCCTGTCAAGGCGTGCACCCTGCAGGCCCGGGATTCATCTCAAAATGAGGCCTTTTCTGCTTTTATAAATGACACGAGCTTTGCCTTTTAAAGACAAACTCTGCTGTCTGGTAATGGTGGGATCCTGAAGTTTGTGAAATTGGAACCAGGGTTTGGAGATGCCTAGCTGTACCCCCTCTGTGGGCAGTTTGGATAATCACAGATGGCTTTTGAGACTCGTTTTGAAAGGCCCTAAGTCGGTCGGGGGCGGTCTCTGATGCTGGGAGCTGTTGAAATACACAGGAATGTTACTTTTAAATGTGCAGAGAAACCCCTTGTGGGTAAGGCATCTTGACTGTGTGATAATGGACTGAAATGGTTAAGAAACCCCCAGAGCAGGGAGGATGTGATCTTAGGAGAAGGGCCACACAGAGACAACTTCACCCTGAGTATCCCCGCCAGAGAGGGAAGGTGAAGGTGTTGGTCACAACACCATGGACTATAGCCTGCCAGGCTCCTCTGTCCATGGAACTATCCAGGCAAGAATACTGGAGTGGGTTGCCATGCCCTCCTGCAGGGAAGGATCCCCCTCAGAATGACGAGCTTTGACCCTGACAGGAGTGGCGGCTTCCACGTTGTTCTTAGATCTGGTCCTTTTCGCGCCTGTATTCACGTGGAAAATACATCAGAAGTCCCCTTAGATGACTGTGGATGTGGGAGGGGTCAAACTTGCCTTAAACAGACAACAAACCCCTGCCCAACTGCGCGGAATGACTGAGGCTGGACCCCTTTTCTCCCCAACCCAAATCAAGACTTTGTTTTCACATCACATTCATAGTAAACCCGGGGCGTGTGAGACAGGAACAGGATCAGGCATGTGCGGGTGCATGCCGTAGGCTGGACACCATCCTGGGCTCCGTCCATCAGGTGCAGACGAGGACATAGAAGAAACAAAGGGAAGTTTAGTGGAGGGGCAGGGCTGGAACCCCAGTCCCGGTGCCTGTAAAATTCACACTTTATTATGTGACTGAAGTTGCCGTTGGACGCATACTGAAAATTCCTTCCAATTTTAGGACTTACCTGATGGTCCAGTGGTTAAGGCATCATACTTCCAATGCAAGGGGTGTGGGTTCAGTTCCTGGTTGGGGAGCTAAGATCTCATGTGCTGCAAGGTGTGACCAAAATAAACCCTATTCCTTCCAGTTTAAACATTCGCTATGTGTTGGAGGTGGAGAAACATGTTTTAAATGTCTCCCTGGGGTGGGTGGGAGCACCCCGGTAAGTCTCCTGCTAACCTCTCCAGGTGGCCTCAGCCCCACCAGCATCCTCTGAAATAGCCCCACTGGGCAGTGGCCATCTCAGGTTCCTGGCGATATCCAGGCTAACTTTGAGGATGAATTGCCTTCATCAAACTTCATTCTGTCTAGTTTGGGCCCCTTCGGCTACACTCAATTCACTGTACACACATCCCAGTTTCAAGGATGAGCAAGACACAGTTAAGCCCAGGGAGCTCGCAGATGGTTGGACAGGCAGACGGGCAGCACAAGTCCGTTGAGATGAGGGCAAGGTGACCATGTGTCCGGTGGGGAAGCACAGGAGAGCTGCACGGGCACCCTCTTGAGCACTTCAGGGCGGGCTTCCTGGAGGAAGCACACCTGGGCCAAGCCTGGATGACCCTGTGCCATTTCCCCTCGGGAAATGTCAGGGAGTCACGTGTACAAGCCAGGAACATGGCCCTGCACGGACGCCTTGAAGATCTGAGAGTGCATGGGGGAGGGTCAGGGAGGTGGGATTCAGGCATGGGTGAACCTCAGGACACGAACCCTTGGTCTCCATGCCAGGGACTGGGGGTGGGGGCCAGGGAAGGGAGATCATGGGTAGGAGTGGAGAGATGCAAGCAGTCTGTGTTTCCAAAGCCACAGTGATGCTGCAACAGAGGGTGGAGGCCTGGGCACTGCATCCCGCTCTGAGGTCTCAACATCCAGCCCCCTGGGGTCCCTCCTGAAGCTCCGGTGCGTTGTAGAGACACACCCCCAACCCCAGCCTTTTCCAAAGAATGAAAGTTAGCATTCTGAGAACTCCTTGTGCTCTGCCTCCCGCAGGCTCAAGGCATTGGCAGCCACTGGAAGGAAGACGGCAGAGGAGGCGTCAAACTGGTGAGTGGGGGGCCTGCATGTGTTGTAGGGTCTCTGCAGGGGAGCTGGGAGGTCCCCAGGATCCCCTGGGCAGGCGGGCACCTCCATGCAGCCCATGGTGCCCAGGGAAAGCAGTAAAAAGCCCCCAGCTAGAACGGAAAACAAAAGAGAGAAAACTTTGAACAACGCTTTCTTAAGATTTCTTAAAATTCTCATCTGATCCCAATGTGACTGTCAATGAAGAAAAACATTCATGTGGTTTATTGAATAAACAAGAAAGAGACTTTTTTGCTGATGTGAAATCAAGGTCGCCACTCTCCACCTCTGATGGAGGGAGAACTGGCAGGTGGTGGTGAAAGCCCCCAGGCCTTGGCACGTTGCACCTTAAGGGTGCCAGGTGCAAGGGAGCTCAGGGTTCCAGGCAGCCCTGCCAGCCTCCGGCTCTGCGGCTCTGCCAGCCGCCCACTGCTACAAGCCTTGCTCTCCTGCCCCAGGAATCAAAGAGGACACCCTGTTCTCTAAAACTTGGGCCCGCCCTCATGTGCCGTGATGCCATCATTCTGTCCCGCAGTGGGAAGTCCCCTCGTGCTCCACCCTGGAATAGCTGCAGAAAATCAAACAGAAACCCCAGGTCCCACTAGCTGGGGGGCCGTCCCCAGAGCAGGATGGTGAACACCAGGGGCTCAGCGTGTCTTCAGCAGGAACCCCCTCCTCCTCCAAAAACTCTAGGCCAAGGGCAAAAATGCAACCCCTGTAGAGGAAAAAAGGAAACACCCAGGACTCTCTGGACTAGGCTGACTTTATTTTATTTTATTTGAATTGTCTATTTCTTTTCTTTTTTTATTTATCTTAATTGGAGGCTAATTTAATATTGTGGTGGTTTTTGCCATACATTGACATGAATCAGCCATGGGTATACATGTATTCCCCATCCTGACCCATCCTCCCACCTCCCTCCCCATCCCATCCCTCAGGGTCATCCCAGTGCATCAGCTTTGACAACCCTGTCTCATGCATCAAACCTGGACTGGTGATCTGTTTCACAAATGATAATATACATGTTTCAATGCTAGTCTCTCAGATCATCCCACCCTTGCCTTCTCCCACAGAGTCCAAAAGTCTGTTCTTTACATCTGTGTCTCTTTTGCTGTCTCACATATAAGGTCATTGTTACCATCTTTCTAAATTCCATATATATGCATTAATATACTGTATTGGTGTTTTTCTTTCTAACTTCGATCTATGTAATAGGCTCCAGTTTCATCCACCTCATTAGAACTGATTCAAATGCATTCTTTTTAATAGCTGAGTAATATTCCATTGTGTGTATGTACCATAGCTTTCTTATCCATTCGTCTGCCAAGGGACATCTAGGTTGCTTCCATGTCCTGGCTATTATAAACAGTGCTGCGATGAACATTGGGGTGCACGTGTCTCTTTCAGATCTGGTTTCCTCGGCGTGTATGCCCAGAAGTGGGATTGCTGGGTCATATGGCAGTTCTATTTCCAGTTTTTTAAGAAATCTCCACACTGTTCTCCATAGCGGCTGTACTAGTTTGCATTCCCACCAACAGTGTAAGAGGGTTCCCTTTTCTCCACACCCTCTCCAGCATTTATTGTTTGTAGACTTTTCGATAGCAGCCATGCTGACCAGCGTGAGGTGGTACTTCATTGTGGTTTTGATTTGCATTTCTCTGATAATGAGTGATGTTGAGCATCTTTTCATGTGTTTGTTAGCCATCTGTATGTCTTCTTTGGAGAACTGTCTGTTTAGTTTTTTGGCTCATTTTTTGATTGGGTCGTTTATTTTTCTGGAATTGAGCTGCAGGAGTTGATTGCATATTTTTGAGATTAATTCTTTATCAGTTGCTTCGTTTGCTATTATTTTCTCCCATTCTGAAGGTTGTCTTTTCACTTTGCTTATAGTTTCCTTCATTGTGCAAAAGCTTTTAAGTTTCATTAGGTCCCATTTGTTTATTTTTGCTTTTATTTCCATTGCTCTGGGAGGTGGGTCATAAGAGGATCCTGCTATGATTTACGTCAGGGAGTGTTTTGCCTATGTTTTCCTCCAGGAGTTTTACAGTTTCTGGTCTTACATTTAGATCTTTAATCCATTTTGAGTTTATTTTAAAGTCAGTGGCCAAATTGGAATTAAAAAACGAACATACCGCTGTGAAAGTCGTGGTTGGTCCCTGCTGATAGTGACTCAGCCAGACACACCAGCAGACCCGCCAAGGACTAGGGAGACCGTGAGTCCCCTGGACTCTGCAAGAGTGGCCCAACGTCACTGGTAATCAGGGGGGTGCAAATTAGGATGCCGTTAACAACAAAAGGCAGCTTCAAGCGGTGGTGAGGATGAGGGGAAGGGGGTCTCTCTCTCACTTTCCTGGTTGTAATTTGGATGAATATCAACACTGAAAATGTGGGTAGATGCTGCCTGGCAGTTCATGTCTTTGTGCATTCCTTGGAGAAACATAAAGATCCTAAAAAGAATGTGCAGGGGACTTGCCTGGTGGTTGGTCCGGTGATTAAGACTCCGCTTCCAATGCAGTGTTTGCAGGTTCCATCCCTAGTTAGCGAACTAGGATCCCACGCGCCCTCAGAGAGCAGCCAAAAAAAATAAAGAATGTGAAAAGATCTTAATCACAGTGCTATGAAGTTTTAAAAGAAGAAAACAATTGAATTGTCCATCAGTGGCGTGGATGGATGAAGTATGGACTGTTTTATGGCCCTTAGAAGGTTCACTCTGACATACTTAATCAGATGTATGTGTATCAACAGGGAGAAATTACAAAAACATTGCTGAGTAAAAAATGTGAGTTGTAGTATAATTTGAACAATAGCTTATGATTTAAATAATATACACAAGTGCTATCTATGCACCTGTTACCTAAATGTCTATAAGAAAACAAAGCAGATTAAGAGTTGAGATTTCCTCTTCTAGAGCAGATAAGTGAGCTATGATAAAGAGAGCAAAGCTTCCTCCTTGGGGTTTTTTTTATTGTTAAGAAGAAGGTATTTGTGTGTATCTTATGTCTTCTAGAGTGGTTGTACCCTGACTTCTAAATTTAATATTATATCACAAGCACTTTTCTGAGCCATCAAAAATTATCCAAATCTATAATTTCCAGTGACTACATGATAAAGTTATTATCACTTGTGTAGTTTTTTCCTTCTTTCCTGTTATAAATAATGGTATAATAAGTATTTTATACATGCAGTGTTATCTACACTTTTTGCCTTGAATAAGTTTCTGGAAAGGATTTATTAGTTCAAATGGAAGGGGTATTTTAATGCTCTTGATACATCTTGACAAATTGCTTTATGTAAAGGTTGTAGAAATTCATCCTTCAGTCTCCAGGCACCATTGACAAAATGAAGCATAGCTTTAATCCTCTGAAAGGCATTCTGTTAATTTTACAAGTGAGAAAAGTGGTATCTCGTGGTTGCCTCAGTTTTATTCATTTTTTATTATTGGTGAGGATGAACCTGACTTGGGGGCTGCATGTCATCTTTCATAGTATTTAAAGTAACTTTCTGGGACTTCCCTGGTGGACCAGTGGTTAAGAACCCACCTTGCAATGGAGTGCATGAACTACGATCACACATGCTTAGAAGCAGCTAAGCCCACGAGCCACAAATGCTGATGCCTACACGCCGCATCCAAAGACCCCGCGTGCCGCAGCTAAGGCTTGCAGCAGCCAAAGAAAAAGAAATAACTTTCTGAACTGGAAGAAAATAGAGTAGCTACCTAAGTTCTGTCCAGGTCTTTGGGGCTTTGATGTTTATACTTAATTTGAAGACTGAGATAAAATTAAAATGCAGGTTTTTCCCAGAAAACTTCAACCCTAAGGAGATATCTGACCCAGAGAGACCATTAGAAAACCAGGGTTTGAGTATTTTGGTCACCTGCTCACCTTGTCTTGATTGTTAGCCTGGGACAGACTAGCCAGGGTCTGAGACCTGGTTTCCCAGGTGGCGCTAGTGGTAAAGAAACTGCCTGCCAACGCAGGAGACATAAGAGACACAGGTTCTATGCCTGGGTCAGGAAGATCCACTGGAGAAGGAAATGGCAACCCACTCCAGTACTCTTGCCTGGAGCATCCCATGGACAGAGGAGCTTGGGGGGCTACAGTCCTTGAGGTTGCAAAGTCAGACACGACTGAAGTGACTTAGCACAAGACAGAGACCTGGGTGGATGCCCAGCTCCTCTGCGATCACACTCAGCCCTGTGCTCGGTGAGTTCTGCCTGGGCCCAGACACCCTGGTGCTCTACACACGGCCGGTTGTTCTGAGTCACCGTCAGCACTGCCCTCTGCCCTCCCTGGGGAAAGACTCGTTTGGCCACAGTGCCAGGTGACAGCGTCCCTTCCTCTCTTGCAGGCTACACTGCCATTGCAATGACCCTTCTCTGGACGACCCCATCCCCCAGGAGTACGCCCTATTCCTCTGCCCCACGGGTCCCCTGCTGGACAAGCTTCAAGACTTCTGGAGAGAGAGCAGGCGGCAGTGCGCCAAGAACAGAGCCCACGAGGTCTTTCCTCACATAACGCTCTGTGACTTCTTCACGGTGAGTTGGCCCGAGGCACATTTAATTCTCATTAACATAGCAGCTGAGTCATTTCCTGTAATAACTAGGTGGTGATGGGGCAAAACTAAGGGGTTTGTTTTCATAGAGTGGTCCACAACAGTGATGTTTGCATGAGATAGCCTTTACTTTCTTCCTCATCTTCATCTGGTCAACTCCTATTCATCCTTCAGAATCCAACTCATTTATCCTCTCCCTTTTTAAGTCTTCCCCACCTCCCCAAGCAGGCTTCCCTGATGGTTCAGTGGTAAAGAATTCACCTGCATTGTAGGAGATGCAGGTTTGATCCCTGGATCGGGAAGATCCCCTGGAGAAGGAAATAGAAACCCATTCTGGTATTCTTGCCTAGAAAATCCCATGGACAGAAGAGCCTGATGGGCTACTGCCCATGGGGTTGTAAAAGAGTCAACGACTAAACAGCAACATCTCCCCAGCTAGAAGCGTTGCTGCGCTCTGTGCTCCCACCATCCTTTCGTTTCTCTATCTAGTGGCTTTTTCCCTGTTGCATGGCAGTGTGTCTGATGCAACTTGGCATCCCTCACTGGACTGAAACCTTCAAGGGAGGGAGGAGGCTTCGCTTACTATTTTATTGTACCCGAAGAGACTAGCAAGAGTCTCAGCCTGAGTGGGGGCTTCACAAACCTGTGATGGATCAATTAGTGAACAGATTGGCCAGTCACAGATGCAGGACTTCTTCCTGCCCTGGGGATCAGCTCTCTGACTCAGAAGAGGTCAGAGAGGCAGTTCTACAGGTGTCCTGGGAAGGTAAGAAGGACCTGGACTGCTCAAGGACAAGAGGGAGACATGAAAATGAGAGGAGGGAAGGACACCACTGGGGCTCTTGACCAGAAAAATGTAGCGAGGGCACACCACCCTGGCTCTGCTGACAGCAAACTCTCAGAGTCCCACTGGGGCCCAAGGAGTCCTTTGATCCAGGCTCCTCTGCATTGCACAGAAAGGGTGCTGCAAACCTGTGCAGGACGGTTTCCAGAAGATGCCCAGGAGAAGCAGTGTTTCCCAGAGTCCCTGATAAACACCCTCATTTGCCATGGGGTGGGGAGGGAGTCCCAGGTGTTGAATCCAGGAGAGTCCCAGGTAAGCTGGGTGAGTTGATCACCCTGCTTGGACATCGCTGGAATTTGTGACCTCAGGTTCCTTTGTGGCTTGTCCTGGGAGCTCATCAGGGAAAGGAGTGGCAGCCAAGCCAGCTCTGAACATGACCTTAGAAATGGATGTGCCTGATCATGACCCCCAGGGAGCTGACCTGGGGATCCATTGAGGCATGGGCACACATGCACGCATACACACATCACACACACAGTTCCCTTCTCCCAAGGTAGCTGCCCCACTTTCCCCCACCCTGCCCTAGAGGCTGAGGGTCCTTTTCCAGCAGTGGAGTGTAACAGGAATTCACTCTTTGTCTGATTCTAAGGACATACAGCCACCAAATGGTGGCGTCAACTACAGTTCTGTGTATAACGTGGCTCCAAGCTCCAAGGTTACTTGACTGAGGCCAAGAAATACATGTGAAGAAATGTTCGTCCATGTGGCGGTTATGAGTTGAGTGCCCTGTGGGTATATCCCGTGCCTTCCAGGCCTGTGAGGGCTGCAGAGATATGGCAGGGGTGAATTTAGTGAGCTCCTGGTTATTGGGGAGCTGTGGGTGCGTGTTAACAACAGTGATAAGGTTCACAGCTCAGAGAGCAAGGAGGGCAATGGGAAACCCAGGGGGAGCCTGCTGCTGGGGAGAGGAGGGATCAGCCAGCTCCCCATGGGGGCTGCTGTGTTGGAGTGGGTCCCCCGTAGCCTCATGGAGTCTTCCTCACTGAGCCAGGAGCTGTGTGGTCAGAGAGTGGGTGTGTGGGTGACAGTGGGGATTGACAGGGAGCTTATAAGCCAAGACCACATCAGAGGAGACCCTTGTAGACAAGGACAGCTCAATCACAGGCCAAGTGCGAGGCCCATTGCCCAGTCTGAAGGCCAACAGCCAAGGAATAGGCTACAACCTTCCCCAGTAGGTTAAGTTCTGAGCAGTGCACCCCAGGACTATCTCAGTGGAGCCTACAGGAACCCCCAGAAGCCAATAATGCAGTGCTGAGCACATCTGTGCACCACGGGAGTGGGAGAGGGGCTCAGCATGCAATATTGGGGGCTTGGGTCAACTCAAGATAGAGTGAAGGATGAAGTTAAAGGGACCCAGGGTTTCCTGCCTGGGCATTTAGAGGCTATTCCATTCCAATAAGAGCTGACCCGAATTGCCTAAGGAACTGGGGACCAGCTATGGAACAGACCCATCATCCCAAACCCCGGGTCCAGGTAAATTGTGTTACAGTGTCGTGAGCAGAAAGGAGGCTCCCACGGCTGCCTGGTTCTCATCAGTTAAGGTGACAGGTGACCGTCCTGTCTCTGTCCCTCAGTGTGAGGACCAGAAGGTGGAGTGTCTATACGAGGCACTGAAGAGAGCCGGGGACAGGACCCTGGGCGCGTTCCCCTCGGCCGTGCCTCTGGTTCTGCATTCTTCCATCAGCTACCTGGGCTTCTTTGTGGATGACAGCCCCGCAGACATCATCCGGGAATTTGCTGTGATGTTCGCCACAGAAGCCTCCATCTTGGCAGGTAGGCAGCCCTGGGCGGTGGTGCACGCAGAGCCCCGGTTTACAGACAAGAGTCCCTTTGTGCCTGGGGCTGAGCTCGGATGCTAGGGGTGGAGCCCAGGGCTGCAAGAGTGAGGCTGTTCCCCAGTGCAGCGATGGTCAGCCTGCGGGCTAGTCTGGTGGCGGGACATGGGGGTGCCTGCCCCATCATCAGGTCACTTCTGCCCTCACCTGGCCCTTTATGGCCAACAGCTACTACTTAGCTTTAGCCTGAGGCTTAATAATTACCTAGAATCTCCATAAAAAGCCAGAATGCCCTTCAGAAACCTAAGTAAAGTAAGTTAGACAGAGAAAGACAACCACCATATGATATCGCTGATCTGTGGAATCTTAAAAAAAAACAAAGGCACAAATGACCATATTTACAAAGCAGAAATAGAGTCACAGATGTAGAAAACAAATGTATGGTTACCGAGAAGGGGAAGGGATGAACCGGGTGATGGGGATTGACATACACACACTGCTCCATATAAATAGGTAACCCGTGAGAACCTGCTGTACAGTATGGGACTTTCCATGTGACTCACTGGTTAAGAATCTGTCTGCCAGTGCAGGAGATTCAGGCTCAACCCCAAGGTTGGGAAGATTCCCTGGAGGCAGAAGTGGCAACCCACTCCAGTATTCTTGCCTAGGAAATCCTATGGGTAGAGGAGCCTGGTGTGCTAAAGTCTGTGGAGTCACTACAAGAGGTGGACATGACTGAGCAACTAAACAACAAGTGTAGCTCAGGGAACTCTACTCCATACTCTGTAATGACCTATATGGGAAAAGAAGCTGAAAAGACGGATACATGTATATGCATAACTGACTGACTCTGGACTTTCCAACCAGTCCATCCGAAAGGAGATCAGTCCTGAGTGTTCATTGGAGGGACTGATTCTGAAGCTGAAACTCCAATACTTTGGCCACCTGATGCGAAGAACTGACTCATTGGAAAAAGACCCTAATGCTGGGAAAGATTGAAGGCAGGAGGAGAAGGGGACGACAGAGGATGAGATGGTTGGATGGCATCACTGACATGAGTTTGAGCAAACTTCGGGAGATGGTGAAGGACAGGGAAGCCTGGCGTGCTGCAGTCTTTGGAGTCACAAAGAGCCGGACACGACTGAGTGACTGAACTGAACTGAACTGATATGCCAAAAAAAATTAATTTTTAAGAAAAGTGAGCAAATAGAAAGACTCCGAGCAAGCAGAGGGCTCTTCTCTAAGTGAGAAAAGCCTTGTCGCATTGATGTGGTTTTTCAAAACACTCAGCTGCTGGGAAATGGCCCCGGGGGGTCATTGTGCCGATGGGGATTGTAGGCTGGGGTACCTCCCCCAGCCCCACATCCCACCTGGGACACCTGTCCTCAAGGGGCCAGCGCTGTGTGTAAAACACAAGTTCTAGTTGATTTCTTTAAATTTTTTAGGTATGAGCATAGTCTAGTCTCCTTGGCCTCTTGGTAGGGGGGTGGGGGGGAGGTGCAATGCCTAGACTCACTTTGAGAATCAGCCAAATTCCCTTTTCTCAACCAGTAGCCCTGGTCTGGGGACTGGGGCTTCAGCTGGGGTATAGTGGGAAGTGTTCTGGACTTGACCTCAGGTGTGAATTTTCCCTCATTCCTGGTTGGTGATGTGACCCTGAATCGTGTCCCCTGACCCTTGAGTCGTCTTTCTCTTTGAATGACTGGGCCCACCCTTCAAACACTGCAACCTGTCTGGGAACGTCCTAGTGGTCCTAGAACACAGAGGTCTTGGCACTGCTGAGTTTGCTGTGTATGAGACTCGGAGAGATCATGGCGCCCTGATGGGAGGACCCCCTTCTGCCCCCAAGATGGGTATGAACTTCTATCCTGGCCACATGAATAGTTTCATCCATCCCAGATTTCCACCCGGAGCCTGGCTTGATGAGTCTGGGATCATATTTTCCAGATAGTTATAAACTTATCCATGTCTTTGAGGAGTCCTCAGTTGCTCAGTCATGTCTGACTCTTTGCGACCCCATGGACTGTAGCCCACCAGGCTTCGCTGTCCATGGGGTTTTCTAGACAAGAATACTGGAGCGAGTTGCCATTTGTGAGGAGTGGTCTCCTTTATGCAAACCTGAGTTCAGATGATGACTCTGGAGTCCCCTTGTCTCTAAAAGGATGATTTGGCTCTTGTCAGGATGCAATGCGTCAGCTGCTAGCCTTCACACAGAACCAGTGCCTCACTTACTTTCACAACCCTCTGCCCCCGACCAAAAGTGACTCTCAATGGCCACTCATTTTAAAAGCAGAGTGACCAAGGGCCGTGAAGGGCTGTGACCCGCCTGAGGTCACTATAGTGAGTTGAAAAGTGTCCCCTAGAATTCACATCTCCCAAAACCTCTGAAAAGGACTTTCTTTGGAAATAGGGTCTTGGTAGATGTAAGTCATTGAGGTCACAGTAGTGTAGGACAGGCCCTAAGTCCAGTGACCAGTGTCCCTGTGAGACGAGAAAACACAGGGACACAGAGAGGAGAGGCCAGGCACTGAAGTGACGCGGCAACGAGCCAAGGAGCTGGAGAAAGCAAGGAGGGACCCTCCCCGAGAGCCTTCAGAGGGGGCGGCCCTCGACGCCTTGGCTTTGGATTTCCAGCTCCAGAACCGTGAGAACAAATCTCCATTGTTTTAAGCCACCCAGTGTGTGGTCATCTGTGACATCAGCCCAGGAAACTGACAAAGTCCCCGAGCCAGTGAGTGTTACAGCCAGCCCTGGAGTCCAGCCCTCTCCTGCTCCACCTGGGTCTCCTGCTAACCGGCCCCACATCCTGCGAGAGCTGGTGTTGACCCCCTGTCCATCACCCAACCCTGAGCTGGTTCTGCCCTGCCCTCCATGGCCGCCGCCCTGGGCCTGACCCTGTTGGGTCGGGAGGGGTCAGTCACAGCTCCGGGAGGCCTTGCCAGCACGTATGTCCCTGCCCAGTGCACAGTCCTCAGGGGCATGGACCATGGTGGGAAGATACACAAGTGCCCATTCAGAAGGCCGGTGACTCGGTGATCTCTCAGATGACTACTGTGGTGGGCCCTTCCCAGGCCGTGCTGACTCACCCCCGGCAAGACAGCCCTCCCCACCGCAGTTGGAACACCTGAGAAAAGGAATTTCCCTGCCGCCCACACACTCTCTTATTTCGGGCGCCTCAACCCCCGCAGCTTGGGGCATGGAGACCTCAGCGGTTTCTCCTTTGCTACCAAAAGCTCAGACAGAGGATAAAGACGTTGGTGGGGCCGCCAAGTCTGGGCTCCAGGAAGTGCGTCATTGACATTGCTCGGTTGAGGACAGGTCCTTGTGTGGGGCTCAGCGTTGCCCATGGGTAACTAATATCTGGGCTTCCCAGGTGGCACTAGTGGTGAAGAACCCGCTTGCCAATGCAGGAGTCGCTAAGAGACGCAGGTTCGATCCCTGGAAGATCCCCTGGAGGAGGGCAGGGCAACCGACTCCAGTATTCTTGCCTGGAGAACCCAGGTGGAGCAGGAGAGGGCTGGACTCCAGGGCTGGCTGTAACACTCACTGGTTCGGGGACTTTGTCAGTTTCCTGGGCTGATGTCACAAATGACCACACACTGGGTGGCTTAAAACAATGGAGGTTTGTTCTCACGGTTCTGGAGCTGGAAATCCAAAACCAAGGCGTCGAGGGCCGCCCCCTCTGAAGGCTCTCGGGGAGGGTCCCTCCTTGCTTCCTCCAGTTCCAGGCAAGAGGGGCCTGGAGGGCTACAGTCCACAGGGTTCACACAGTCGGACACGCCTGAAGCCTCTGAGCATGGAAGCAAGCACGCAACTAATATCTACTGCACGTCTCTGGGGGACCTTACGGTTAAGAGGCTGGTTTCCCAGGACAGCCCAGCAATCCTCACCCTCAGGTTGTCACTGTCGAAACTGAAGCCGAGTCAGACCAAGACGCTCCCCAAGGTCACCTGCCAAATGGGACAGATGAGTCTAAAGTCAGGTCTATCTGATTCCCAAGTCTATGCAGTTCCACTGATCACTGCCTCCCCAGAACAGAGCTGCTTTGTGGCCTGGCTGAAATCAGATCCTGGCTGCTTCTGGGACACCACCGCCCACTGACCTGAGGGCCCTGGAATGAGGACCAGGCAAGCTGGGACCCTGGGGACAGAGGTCATTCAAAAAGGCCAGGGCCTGGCCTCTCCAAAGTCTTCCTGCTTCACAAAGCCAGTCGGATATTAGAGGTGCTGAGGTGTTTTCTTCTAGAGACTTGGCAACTGAAAAAAAAAACCATGATCTGGCTGGGATCCCACCCATCCAGGCCACCGAGTAATGTGCATCCCAGGGGACAAGGGAGATTTGAATCAGTTGTTGGAGCAACTAGCTTGCAAATTGATAGACTGCCCCCCTCCCCAAGCATATCCCCCAAACCTGTTTTTCTACTCTCTCTGCTCACCTTCAGATGTGCACATCTGCTTCCTCAGATGTGCATGCTCCCAGCCATCTCCTTCACAAACTGACCTCCATGCAGCGGCCCATCTGGGCCGAGTCCTCACCTCGTCGGGAAAGCGCTGGTGCAGAGGGCGGGAGTGAGGATGGGCAGAGATAGGAGGACCCTGTGTAAAGGCATTTGCACCGCCACCCTGGTCACATAATCGCCCTGGACGGGGAGCCCTGGGCGTGCAGTGCGGCCATCTGGGTCAAGGTGCCCGTGTGCCTCCTTTCACAGACTGCTCAGTGAAGCCTTGTACCAAGCAGCTGCATCTCACCCTGGCCCACAAGTTCTACCCTCACCACCAGAGGACGCTGGAGCAGCTGGCCAGAGCCATCAACCCCGGCCACAGGTGCCAGTGGACGGCCGCGCTCTACTCCCGGGACATGCGCTTCGTACACTATCAGGTGGGTAAGCCCAGGCTGGACTGGGTCCCCCACCCTGGGAACAGGTGAGCTGCTGCCTGCCTGACAGAGCCCTGATCCCAAGAGCCCTTGGCTAGAGGTATCTCTGTAGAAGGAAGAATTTGAATCCCTTCTTGAAAATCATTTTGTTGCCTGCATTTTGGAATTAACGTTCTTTTGTTTATGAGTTGCAGACATCCAGAAATTTGGAGGGGAAAAAAGGAACATTTCTGGTATTAAAAGTGGACTGTTGCAAAGATTTATGAATATATTATGTTGGTTATTAATTTGTTTAAATAGTGACTTGAGTGAAGTCTCAGTCCAGGACTCCCTCCCCATGGGACTGGTATTAAAAATGGACTGTTGCAAAGATTTATGAATGCATTATGTTGCTTATTAATTTGTTTAGTGATTCAGTGACGCCTCAGTGCAGGACTTCCTCCCCGTGGGATTGATTGGTTTAGAAGGTTTTGTTATACTCCTTTTCAGACCCATGGAACAAGTATAAATGAACCCACTGTGTTCCTTCACATGAGAGAAGCTATAAATAACCTCACTCCAATGGGGGTGGATGTGACATCTGGTTATGCTTTGAGATTTTTCACATAAGAAATAAGTAAACAGAGATAGGTAGGTAGGTAAGTAGACAGATAATTAGATAGGTATAGATAGATAATTGATAGAGGATAGACAGGTAGGTAGATGTTTAGTAGATGATGGATAGATAGATAATAGATACAGAAATATAGATGATAGATGATTGATAGATGTTACATAGATGATAGATGGGTGGCACTAATGGTAAAGGATTGCCTGCCAATGCAGGAGATTCAGGTTTGATCCCTGGGTCAGGAAGATCCCCCGGAGAAGGAAATGGCTAGATTTCCTTCTAGCCTGGCAGGAGCCTTGCAGGCTACCATCCACGGGGTCACAGAGAGTGGGACGTGACTGCTGCTGCTGCTGCTAAGTCACTTCAGTCGTGTCGGACTCTTCAAGACCCCATGGACTGTAGACTACCAGGCTCCTCCATCCATGGGATTTTCCAGAAAAGAGTACTGGAGTGGGTTGCCATTTCCTTCACCGGGGAACGTGACTGAGTGAGCAGAAATACAGATACCTTGGTAGATAGATGAGAGAGACAGAGACATGACCGGTAGATACCAATACCCATTTCTGAATCTCTCCCAAGAAGTCTGTGCATCCTTTGGTCACATTGCACTGTCACCAGCTGAAGGCTTGGGTGTGTCCTGGAGACACAGAACCCGTCCTTACTCGAAATCTGAAGACTTCCACCTCCTTTCCAGACCCTGCGGGTCCTGTTCCAGTACAAACCCCAGAACGTGGATGAGCTGACGCTCAGCCCCGGGGACTACATCTTTGTGGACCCCACGCAGCAGGAGGAAGCCAGCGAGGGCTGGGTGATCGGGATCTCGCAGCGGACGGGCTGCCGGGGCTTCCTGCCGGAGAATTACACGGAGCGAGCCAGCGAGTGTGACACCTGGGTGAGACACAGGTGAGTGCTGCCCCCACCCCGCAGCCCACGTGTCTCTCCTGGAGTCACAGACAGTGTCTGTCTGGAAGCTTGGATGCTTCTAGATCATTCCACCATCAGTGAAAATGGCCTGCTCCATGCTGGCAGCATTATCCCTGTAGGCATCTGATAAATGTCTTGACCAATTCTTGGCTTTCCGCTGAAAACATTCAGAAGACATCAATTACTCTATAAAACTTTTCTGAGACCATAATCCCCAGAGGACTACAAAATACACTTTATTATTTCGAACCTGATAAATTATGGAAGCATGCAAGTACTGTGGAAGAGATAATTAAATTAAAAATAAGCCACTGAAATCAATTACGATAGGCCCATACAATAAAAAACTTGAGGTTTTTAAAAATGATCACGAGGAGGTATTTACACACTGATATAAAAAAATACAAGGTAAATTGCAGAACAATGTGCATAGGATAGTACTAATTGTGGGGAACAGATGAATTAAAACATGATCATCTGTACTCACATATATTTAAATACACATTTATGCCTAAAAGTTCCCTGGAAGGGAAAACCTCTAGAAACTTCCAACAGTGCTACACTGCAGGGTTGAAGGTGGAATTGGGAGAATGGTTTTTTAGGTCTCTACAACTGCATCATTTTTTAAATTTTTGAAACTTAGAAATGCATTGCTTCTTCAAAATATAAGATAATCAAAAAATTAATTAAAAAAATTAAAAAAGATAATCAATTTTAAGTTTAAAGAAAAGAATATAAGGAAGTTGAGTCAAAGGGAGAGCAGTCAGACAAGCCTGGGGCCAAGCTTTGTGCCCACCGTGCACGCTGTAGGACTCAGGCTCCAAGCCCTCCCACACCCAACGTGGAATTGGACACAACTTCCACAAAACCACCACAGTCATCCCAGGCGCAAGAACACCAGTCATTCCAGAGAAGTACAATTTTTTGGATGTGGCTATGGCAATGGGTCCAGTAACCAGAACAAAATCACAGCATGTTGGTACCACGAGGGACTGCAGAGATAATTGGATACATCATCCTCTCTGAGAGGTGAGAATACTTGGGCCCAGGGAGCTGGAGGGGCCAATTCATCATGCAATTAAGGAAGCACTTGGTTCCTTGTAGAACCAGTTCAGTCAGCCCATTTAAGGAGTAACAGGCAGAAGATGCTGGTTCCACCCTAACTGACCATCTGAGGCCCAGGAGGGACGGGCTTCCGTCTGGCTCCTGTCCTTTAGCAAGTCCTCCAGTCCTTGCTCAGGACAAAAGAGCTTCACTGGCACCAGGCAACTGGCAAGCTGGATGTTGCTAGAACTATGCTGCAAAGACTCTATAGAAAATGAGTTTGCGGTTGTTACATTTTACATCTTACAGTTCATCTGTCAGTCACCTGCCACCAAAATAACCATTCCAGCTTTTAGGCTGGACATTTCTGGGACTACTCCTTCTAGAAGCAAGTTTCCTATAGAAATGAATAACTATTAACAAGAATCACAGCAAAAGAAGGGAAAACTGAATGCTGAGTTGGGCTGTGGGTATCTGACGACTGTGTTTTGGAAGCGCCCCATTCATGCAGGGGAAGAAGATGCATGGCAAACAGTGGCCTGTGATTATGGCTCAGAAAGGCAGACCCAGCTCTGCTGTCAGACTCAGGTGTCCTGGCTATGTCTTTTAAAACAGCCAAAAGTGTACTGTATTAAACATTCAGAGCTTTTTAATCAGAAACCAGCCCCAGAATGTCAGGACACATCACTAATTGCTTAAGCAGAAATTAAGAAATTGCAGTTCAGTGACATTGTCCCAAGGCTACCTTGGCTATGGGCAGACACACTGTTGTTCAGACAGTGGATAAATATCTTGAAAAGTGTCAGTGCAGAATTCACATTTGACACATGCAATCCAAGCAGGAAAAGTTTTCCTGCACCAGTGACCCATCTTCAGTATGATAATTCAGTCCTTGTGCCAGTAGTTCAGGGTCTCTGGATTCACTTGGCAACAAAATGACCATTACTTTGCCCATTACTTTGAAGAAAAAGACCAGAGGCCACCAGCATGATGACGATGGAGTTCATACATGAATCACAGCAGTTTCCAGCCCTCCACAGAGAAGGGGGATGTAGTATAACCGTCAAACAAGGAGCTGGGAATATTAGAGCTCAGAGAACACATCCTCTCTGAGCCAGGATAAGAGTCCCAACCTGGAAGCAATACACGCCCGTAAGTTTCCAAAACCACAGAGCAAGTTGGTGGCAAGTAGCTCAGAAGTTATAAAGGTGTTGTCATGGGCTGCGCTGGGTCCCCCAAATTCTTATGTTGACATCCTAAGCCCCAGCACCTCACAATGTGACTATATTTGGAGATGAGTCTTTAAAGTGGTGAAAAAGTGAAGTCACTCAGTCGTATCTGACTCTTATTGACCTCATGGACTGTAGCCTACCAGGCTCCTCCGTCCATGGGATTTTCCAGGCAAGACTACTGGAGTGGGTTGCCATTTCCTTCTCCAGGGGATCTTCCCGACCCAGAGATCGAACCCGGGTCTCCCACATTGTAGGCAGACGTTTTACCGTCTCAGTCACCAGGGAAGTTCTTTAAAGAGGTGACTGAGGTAGAAGGAGATCTCAAGGATGAGCCCTGATCCATCTGACTGGTGTCCTTATATGAAGAGTAAGAGATGAGGACACAAACACGCTGAGAAGGACGATCGCACTTGGACACAGGAAGAGGATGGCCACGCACACGCCCAGGAGACAGGCCTCGGGGGAACCAGCCTTGACCACACCTCGGTCTTGGACTCTCAAGCTCCAGACTGTGTGAGAATAAATATCTGTCCTTTAAGCCACCTCGCCTGTGGTTCCTCACTCTGGCACTCTCTGGAAGACACGCTGGGACACAGTCCACACAACCCACAAATGGCAGCTATGCCCCTGGTAAAAGTCAGGGGGCATTTAAACGCATCTATCTCTATGGTGTAAGTTAAGCATTAAGTAGGTTTCTGAGGTTTAAGACAAAAAGAAAAATATCGAATTGCTACATTCTTTCCTTTTTCTTCTCATTGCCAGGATCCCCTTCATAATCTAGGGTGTATTTCATTTGACAGATTAGCCAAAAAAAAAAATTCAATTTTTCTGTCTCACTGTAAGCTTCACAGATGTTATTTATAGATAACGCAGCTTCACTACCTGCCCTGCAGGCCACAAGCAGGGTGTGTGTCGGGGGCGGGGGGGGGCACCTCGCCCTCAGGAAGGGGAAACCAATCAGGGTTTCCTGTATCAATGTGAGGCTCTACAAATACTGAGAGCGTGTTCGCTTGAAGGGGGAAACGTCAATGGTCCGAGTACAGGGATCATGTTCTCATCTATTTACCACCAGCTAAAGCCCTAAATGCTGTAAGAATACACGCCAAGTAAATCTATTCAACCTGAACCCATCTAGTAGGATTTACCGCTCGAGACAGGAGAGACATGGAAAGAGAAGGTACAACTCGCAGACAACTTCAGAAATGCTTTAACTCTGAGCGTACGTTTGTGAGGATGAAAGGCGGGTGACCAAGCCCGTGGGCCCCTGAGATGCAGAAGAAATGGCTCCACTCCCAGCTCAGGACCCAGTAAGGGTCTCAGGATGCAGGCCTGGGAGCCATCAGCCTTACAAGAACTGGAGGGCTTGGGGCCTCTCAGAGAGAAAGGAAAACATTTACGAATGGGCTGAATAAGTAGGGACACACCAGGTTTACGATGGAGCAAGTTGAATCCTGTCAGAGTCATTTCCAGGTTTAGTGAAGTACCTTCTAGGGCAATCCCAATGGGGTCATTTGTTGGAACTTCACTGAATGTTTGAAAAATTTATCTGGGGGAATAAACAGGAGAGAAGAGCTGAGAACACTTTGGAAAACAAAAGTGACGAGAAGAGACATCTACCTTACCAGATATTAAAAGCATGTTATAAATCTATAATACGGTACTGATGAGGGAAAGAGAATAGATGGCAGAGCAGGAGACCTGGTAATTAGGGGTTCCTATCTGATGGATGCATCAGAAATAGGAAAATAAATCAGTATAAAATAGGTGGTATTCTGTATGATCGTATAGCACACACTAAGTTGAGTTAAACAGAAAATGAAAATTATTTTTAAATAGGAAGCAAAAAAAAACAGAAGGCAGTTTAAATGATGGTATTTCTGATTTCTGGACTGGGTAGAGTTTGAAAACAGAGAAGCAATAGAACATATCTTAAATGAGATGTAACAGAGCCATCTTTTGGGCTTCCCCAGTGGCTCAGACGGTGAGAAGCCACCCGTGATGCAAAAGTTCGATCCCTAAGTCAGTAAGATTCCCTGGAGGAGGAAATGGCAACCCACTCCAGTATTCTTGCCTGAAGAATCCCATGGACAGAGGAGCCTGGCATGCTGCAGTCTGTGGGGTCACAAAGAGTCAACACCACTGAACGACTAAGTACGGCACTGCCTCTTTGGAGCAGTCTCTCGGGGCTGTCCGAGGTG
The DNA here is from genome assembly GCF_019320065.1 of Cervus canadensis. NCBI lineage: Eukaryota > Metazoa > Chordata > Mammalia > Artiodactyla > Cervidae > Cervus > Cervus canadensis. Next base: position 20,224,150 of record NC_057392.1, read on the forward strand.
CTGTCTCCTGGGCTGCAGCCTTCATCTTTAATAATGATTATTAAATGCTCAGATGGTAAGCCTTCTCTATGTTAAAACCATAGACAAAGCTACAATTTAAAGAGCAAGGTGATAATGCTTTACAGAAAGTAAATAGTAATAAAGACGATGCTCCCTCACCGGTCAATCACTTGAGAGGACTGTCTGCCTCCTTCTCGCCCACCATAAATCCCAGACACTCTGTGTACCAGTTGCTTTGTGTCTGACTTTTTCATCTAGTCCATGGGCCACCTACTGCATTCTTCACTCCTGTCCGCTATGAGAGGTGAACTTGGGGAGAATGTCCCCCACTCTGGTCACCTGCAGCCTCTGGGCCACTCACCCTTCTGCCCTCGTCACACTGTGATGCTCGGTCCCAACTCCTAGCTGAGGGTGCCCATTTGTAGTGTTTTATTCCACACCTCCTGGGCATCCTGCATCCTCCAAGGGCATTGTACCAGCATCACCTGTCCTCATGAGACCCTCCCCAATGGCTCCCACCAGCAGACAAAGATGCTGTCATCTTGAAAACAAAATCAAGCACAAGTTCTCTTTTTATCCTGTTTCCCT